>NW_008825610.1:1420700-1490099 GCF_000699105.1 Pygoscelis adeliae
CCATCCGCCCAGGCACCGGGGGGGAGAGCTAGCGAGCTGCTGGGTGGGGCTCAGTTGCCGACTGAGGTTAAACCACGACACATGCAGAACTGACTGCAGATCCCCATGTTGTTATGCTGTCAGCATACACTTGCTGCTTTGTACTTGGGAAAAGAAAGTTGCGTAATGTTGTGTGTCTGACCGACAAAATCACGAGGCAAGAGTCCTTTTATCATTTGTGCCCAGCTTTATTGTGATATCTTCCAAGTAAATGGCCGTCTAAAGCCATAGTTTCCCATAACCTCCTGGCCACCACAGAGTACATACGGCCATTTTAAAATTTCAGAGTTGCTGCTGATGTTTAGATTAGGCAAATATTCCACTTAAAATATTTGCCTTCCCAATTTATTTTCACAATAATTTTCCAGGGAATCTCAGATACTAATGACCGTGCAAATCCCCAAGTTTGACAGAGAAGAGAGATATCAGACGGTAGAAACCTTTCTGCCAGATCGTGAGGTATGAAAACCTGTAACAATCGTCATTCCTGAACCAAGACCTAAGCTGAGGCTTGCCTTCATCTAAAGTTTTACCTTCGTGAAACTGTAGAAAAAAATGAAGTACAAAGACTATGTGAAAGTCTCCCGAGATTGTCTGGTATTCAGGAGTTTATAATGCAAAAAGGCTTGAGGGTAGCATTAGGGTACAAATCTGGATCTCAGAAAGGCACTCCAAACACTTAGTCCAAAACTTTGCCTGCAGGGACTTGGCCAATTTTTCCATTCTCTTGCTATTTTTAATTATGCAACTGACGCAAGAACTGACTCCCAGATAGGACAAAAACGTTAGTCCTAACAGAATAAGATATTTTCTAAAACTACTTCTACCCTTTTGACAGAAAGGGATTTCAGAGGTCTTCTGAGATGAGGACTACTTTTTCAATGAGTTAGTTTAAGCTTTTTATTCAGTATCATTTCTAGAATTACTTGAAAATTTAGTTTCATCCTAGCAACCAACTGCATCCCAAAAATAAACTTTCTAGATAGGTAGTTTTGAATCTTTCTAAATAACAACTACGACATGGCATAATTGCAAGGGATAGTTTGGTAGTATAGAGAATATATTTACATGGTATTTCATATCTGAGTCATCCTGGGGACAGAAATGAAAGGAAGCATTAAAACTTAGTCAATCATAAGCTTAAGATATTCTGGTCAATAAATTTAAACAGCCAACACACTTTACATACATGTGGCACAAGCAGCTCCTGGTAAATTATACAGCACCTGGCGAATACTGTTAATTCCCTTGCACCTAAGTTAATTGCAGATTCCAGCAAGCAATCAGATATGATTAAATTACATTTTTGGAAACTATCAAATGGTTCAGGCTGAAGGAAGACAGCTTAAAATAGATCTTTAAAAGGTAGCACTAATTAGGCAAAATCTTAATTCTACTCTTCTCTCAGCTTCAGAATTACAGGGACAGGTTTTTCCTTCAGAGCACCACGGGAAAAGGAGCTGTAATCACCGGGACTGTACAGGTAAACTGAAAGCAGAATTTTAACCTCCCGTGGAGAATGTCTTTTGACCTCCTTTATACTCCAGGAAGAAGTATTCTACAAACAAGAAATCAAGCTTTTTTTTTTTTTTACTGGGTCTCCACAGTGCCTTAGGACAACTGGTCCAGGTGCTGTGGGGTATAAGAGCTTTCTTCTTTAAAAAGGCACTGACGAAGTTAGGGAATGCTGGAATATTCTGAAAGAAAGGGGTCTAAGAAAACAGCTAAGCAAGCAGCATTACTTGAGAAGAGATAATGAGTAGGGAGAGGAAGGAGATGGGAGGTCAGGAACTCTCCGGAGTCATTTGGGAAGCTGTTTTCAATAATGCAATATGCAGAATGCTCTATATCACCCAGATTATAAATTATCTCATCTCTCTCTCCGACATCTCCTTTCACCCAGGCCCATTTTCCATTTTGATTGAAATAACCTGTTCCTCACCGACTTCTTTAACACTCATCTCTTTCCTACTTAGTCTTGGAACTGTCTTGTTTTCACTTTTTCCGCAGCAAAACATGCCTCCCTTAGTCACCTCAGAGCCCTGACCTCCCTTCTACCTCCTGTTTCCATTTCTAACCGCACTAGAGACTCCAGTTAAACTACTGAGCTCAAAAAAGGCCATGGTTTTCACCACGTGAAGCTAACGCATAGGAAAGCCTATCCTGAACTGGACGACGAGG
Source organism: Pygoscelis adeliae (assembly GCF_000699105.1). Classification (NCBI taxonomy): domain Eukaryota; kingdom Metazoa; phylum Chordata; class Aves; order Sphenisciformes; family Spheniscidae; genus Pygoscelis; species Pygoscelis adeliae. The sequence continues at coordinate 1,422,921 of NW_008825610.1, forward strand.
ACCACCTCCTCCTTCTTCTGCAGTAAAAACACAACCTTCTGTACCTACAGCACCAGGAAACTGACTGAATAAAGATCATAGGCTAGCAAATGTGTTTTTAATGTCACTGATGATAGCAGAAGATAACTTTGCACACCCAAGCTAGGCAGTATAACCATGCTGTATTAATAACCACTATTAACAATAACAGCCGCATTTTTCCTGCTTGATACTCTAGGTCATTGCGTCCTGCCTAAAGGGAAGCGGCACGAGCCTTAGGCAGAGGGGAATCTCAGTTCATATTCAGAATCTATCTAATGCCATGGGATCTTTCAATCTTTTGTAATTGCCAGGAAAATAAAAAGTATATTTTAAACCTTCAAAAATGTACAAATATGTTTTATGATTAGGAGTACTGTGTACACGGTGAAAACTGAACAGTTACAGAAAAAGCCAGGTGTGTGTTTTATTTTTAATAATATACTGGTAATAACATTCCACTGAAGGAGAAAAACGGGAAAAAAACTATTTTACCACACCGATATTTTATCTTGAATGAGAGTACATATAGTTTAACATAAAGAGCTGGGAAATGTTAAAACAATACTGAAAATCTCTGGTTTTATGAGTTGCTCTAGCTAAAGCTCAGGCATTTGGAAAGCAGCAGCAACGAACTCATTTACTCAGCAGTATATTTTCACACTTGTAGCATATTATTTGTTCATCAATTTTGCATTACTGAGCCCCAGAGTGGAGTATTTCAGATGAAGACAGAAAGGACAAAGTGTGGGTGGATAGACACAAGTGCTTGTACATGCCAGACTGCCTGATCAGAAAAAAAGGAATTACTCATAAATGGGACTTCTGAGACAAGTATTAGGCACAACTGTGCTTCTAGTCCTGTAAAAATTAGTGAGACAGCCCACACTCCATTGCAGGTAGAACTAGCCTAAGTAGCAAATGAATTTTTTCTGATTTCCATGACTCATCTAGCACTAGCATAGAGCCCGATCTTGCAGGATAGATCCTTAGCAGCTGTGAACTTCATCATGACAGATAGAAGCACTGATACCACTACATTGGGCAAGATCAGTTACTTCATGTAATTGATATGCCGGAGGGGGATCTAGAGGAGCTCCCAGAGGCCCCTTACGAAAATTTATCCATCAGACTGAGGGAAGAACGGGATGGTCTCCTTGTCTTAGGTTGAACCAATTTCCTTTGGACACTCCTGAATCTTTTCATTACAAAGCCCTTGTAAGTCCCAGGGATATAAAAGTCTATCTGAAGACCTTACTGTTTGGTTTTTTAATGGACTGATTACATCAAAATGCCAGTATTTATAAGCAAATTGCCAGGAGAGAAAGATCGTGAATCCCACAGGAAAATCCTTGACTCCATACCTGCTTAAACTACTGGAGGTATAAGTTCTGTGACTAATAAGCTGATTAGCATATATTTTGCTATTAATGAGGAGCTCTCCTCCTCTAGCATAAACTTATGTATTTCTACGAAATATACATTGATAAGCGTTGACACATTGATATATGCTAGTTGCCCTTCTCTAAAGTATATATAAATACACACACACTTAAAGTGGTTACACACATGCAAAGATACAAATACATACAAATAAATGGGGGGTCTCTTACAGTGACATCTGTAAGGGGATCATCTCCCCTTCGCTGTCTGAAGCGTTCTCATTTAACCCATTGACTAAACACTGACTAACTGTTTTGGCCTTTGAAAGGTGTCCATTTATATGCCCAGAAAGAAATCTTCAAGAACAATTAACACATAACGGGACCGATCAGAACAGCAACAGCAGTAGATGTGCGGTGGCATGAACACCACCACCAAAAAGAAGTGAATCAAAGTAACAATCTGGGGAATAAAGTTGATGAAGATATTTATTCCTCCTCTTGATTTTTTTTTTTTTTTTAAATGACCTCTCCTCCATCTTTTCTTTCGAATACCATCTCTCTACCTTCATAAGAAATACAGCATACATCTATCTGCGTGCACACATGGGTGGAAGGGTTAAGCATTTGCATTTCTTTCTTGGTTGAAAGCTAAAATTCACACATTCTTTTTAAAGAGCACTATACATCAAAGTATTACATACTTTGACTATGATTTTGTCCAGAAAAAGCACTTGCTGTCAGTTTACACACACTAAAGACCATGGAAATGCAAAGAGAGACAGAGGGCATTGCAGCTGCCCCATAAACAGGCACGTGCGATGCGTGTGCCCTTTCTCTCCATAAACAACTCGGCCACAGGAACATTACCATAGAGCAAGGCAGAAATTATGGAAAATGAAGGTAATCTCCAAGAAAGCCTCCTGCTCTTTTAAAGGAAACTCATGTTACAAGTACCAGATGCCTCTCACTCCACAGCAGTGGCTTCTGAGCCATTCATTGACAGCTAAACTTAAAAGATGGGTCCAAGACAGTGAATTGCCCTTAGTGAACAAACCAGACCAAATCAGCACAGTTACAATGCTGTCTCCAATAAAGTGCTGTTCTTAAATTATGCTTTTTTAAGACATGCAATCGCAGCAGCAGCTTTGCAGATACCAGAGAGACATCAGAAACAGACTTTAAAAGAGACATCTATATAATTCATTGTATCTTATCATTCTGCACCATGGGCTTAACGTTTGCTCTGCTGCAACTTCCTAGGTTTTCTGTAATAACCTTGTGTCGGTCTCTGAGTAAAACATCTCCAAGGAGTGTGCTTTTTGAGCGGGAAGTACTTGCTGGTTTTAAGCAAGATTTTCTTCCAGGAACTAAAGAGATTCGAAAGTTTTCCAGCTGAACCACCAGTACAAATCTAGATGACAGTGACTAATGGAAATTTGGTGACCAGGACTTTAATGAGGATGTTTGTTGGGTCAGTTACATACATGCATACGTACCTGCACGCTGCACGTATTCGTACCTGCAACCGGTCAATGTGTTTGCGGTTGGCAGAAAGGCCAATAATTGGATAGGAATGAGAAACAGCTACTCTCATCTTTGAGCCTTTCCTTCAACTTTATTTACGAGGAACAAAGGCAGAACAAAGAGGAAAAACTTGAAAGGTTGGCTCCTGTTTTAAATCAGGTTTTGCAACAAAGCCTATAGAGTTGCTATTCCGGTGGCTTTCCTGAACCCTGAATACATGCTTTGAAAGCTGAGATAAGTATCTGTAGCTTGTAGCTTTTTTTTTTTTTTCCCAATTCGTATTCAACAGAGTAACCAGAAACCACTCCCTTGGGTCTTAAAAGTGGGGGACAATTCATTTGACACGGGGCTATCCACCAGTAGTTTTTCAGTCAGTCATAGGGATAATCCACCTTTCTGTTGTGATCATGATAAAGCCAAGCAACAATTTTAGGCTTTAAAAAAAAAAAAAGTTAAATGGTGGATTCTCATAATTACTATCGATGCAAAATTGATACTTTTGCTTTTCTTTCAGAAGACATTGGTTATTCTAAACACTAAAACCATTCAAACCAGCTGCTGTTTGGTCAGACTTGCATGTTTCTGTGCTGAAATTTCCTGAAGCACCTTCCCTCTCCTCCTACTTATTTAAACATACGTTTCATCTGGAATTCAGAAACACAAAGACTAAAGTTACTCATACACCATTTTTTAAATTTTTCAAATACATCCCTAAATGTTTTACACTATACACGAATGATAAATTAGGGCATACTAATTAAAGCAAAAATTAATTAGTAAAAAATCAATTTAAAGCTAATGTCTAACAAATAAATGTAGCAGAAAGTTGGGAGTTTAATTATACATGAATTGTCTATTCAATTACAAATGCCCTCAGTAATTATCCTATTTTATTTACGTTGGCTTAATACCATTTGTTCTGGAGACAATATCACAATATTGAGAGCGACCCGATTAATTAAAATCGCGGCAAAACAGAATTTTAAACTCTTCTCGCATGGTTTCATTTAGAAGCACTTTATCCCCATAATACAGGGCAATATTACCAGTACAGCTCTTTGCTTATGTAAATACCATTAGTCTCCTTAAAGGTCATTCAGGAATGTTCCTGAATATAGGTACACAGGTACACAGAAAGGTTTTTAGGCAAACAAGGATGTGGGAAAGGACTGGCTGGTGCCCCGTGACAGAAAGGTGTTTGTTTTAACCCATGGCACCGAACTAGAGAGCACGTTTCAGTTCCTCGATAATGTGCGACGCTGAGAAACTGCTTGGTCTTAGCAGAGCCCCGTTTCTTACTTCTCAAAGAAAAAAGTCACAAAAACACTTCATCTCTTATCCACCAATCTATCAAATCAGATTTTTTGACAGGGTTCTAAAGTTTTTTTTAAATTCACTTAAAATAAAAAAACAAGGCAACCCCCCCCAAAAAACTGCCACCAGCAGCTAGGGAGCTACATCTTCATCAGAGCATGGCAAGAGAAGAATAAAAATGTTAATCAGTAGCAGACATTGATTTATTTAATGTAGCATCATACCAAAAGGAATTAATCCCCTTAAATACACAGGTGCTGCTTCCTGAATTCCTCCTTATTTGTAGCACCAAAGAACAGACAAAACCAGCTTTCTGAATCTATGCCACAGCAGGGAACTAGGTTTACATCTGTGTTTTCTTTCTAAAACACCTGCATCATCGAGATCCATTTCTGTCCCAGATTCCTTCCACTGCTATCCAATTAACCAACAACAATATAACCACCCATCAGAAATGGATGCTCAGAAAAACAGCTTCATATTTAGAATAAGCACTCGAGTTAAAAATGTTTCTTAGCAAGATAGGACAATGACATGAAAACCCACACCAAAATTGCGCGCATTTTCAAGCTCAAAAACTGAATTACTTTCAAAGCAATGGAAACTTTTATGGTGAATAACATGTACAAAAGGCAAAAAATCCTGAATAGTTGGTTTAAAAACCAAAATATTTATCTTGCTTAAAATCGAAGTGAAACAAAAGATTTCTTGCCATATCCCACCATCCAGAATTCGCTTCCTCCACACGACAGCACTAAACTAAGAACAAAAAGTTGGACACAAATGTGGTTAGCAAATCTGCTGGCACATCCGCTGAAAGCCCATAAAGCACACATACCGCTAGGCTTGACGTCAAGAAGTTGTAAATCAATTCAACACAGAAAACAGATGAAGGATTCTGACATCAGACAAAAAGGTCCGTCAGCGAATTAGAAGCTTGGCTGCAGCCACCTGCACGCACGTGGATGACACTAGCATCTGTGAATGGCACGCATGCTGACACGACATGGTGGTCCGGGCTTTTAACCTGCCTATCGAGCAGGTTTTCTACTTTAAAGCAGTTTTCCGTCTCTGGCTAGCTCAGCTGCTATCTACAAATATTTCAACTCTCACAAAAAATACATCACCTCTACCCTGCACGGATGGCTTTGCGGGCTGCCTGAGGCACGTGTACAAGCTACCTAATTTGTCTGAAGAATTGCAGGAAACACTGATTTTTGGACCGACAGGTTTGGCTTTTTTAGTGGATATTTTCTGGGTGTACTTGGTCATTCACAGAATGAGCCTGATGAGCTATGTCTTTCTGTAAATTTTGCGTGATGGCATTGCTTTCTGGTGCCTTGCCATCTTTTCCTTCTGAAAAACAGACATCAAGACTATGATTCTTCTGGGATCCCCATCCCAGACCCAACCATCTCAGCCTTCCATATTTCTTTGGAAGAAGGAAACCAATTTCACCTATGTCCTAGGACAAAAGTTCTTCGAAGCATTTCTCTCTGTCTCCACATCATCATCACTTTAACTGACTCCAACTCATCTCCTATATTATCACTGGTTCCCAAGGCTGGCTCCTGGGCTTCTTATCAAGCCTCAGCCGCCCCCTCTTCCTTTAGTTTCTCTTCTCAGCCACCTTGTACAGTCACTCCTTGACATACTATCTCTCTTTATTCCTTCCTCTTAGTTCAAAGGGCTCTTGGGCTCTTTGCCTAGCCAACCTCTATATATGCACCTGTCATTTTCCACAAGCCATACAACCTGAATTACCAGAAAGGAAAAACGTGAAGTACGCTAGAAGACACGAATGGCAGCTGTACTATGTATTAATTCACTTACAACGGGGTTCTTCAGAGCTGAAAGCTAAACGCATAACTTAAGACAAGGAAGAAAGTTAGTAGTGAACAGTATGAAAAAGAAGAGATATCTTACATTGTATTAAAGAGATCATACACATCCTCTAAGTTTAATATATTAATTTTAAAATGCTGGTGATTGTATAAGACTTATTGCACAGTGTTGAGCTCGAGTTGAAACATGCTACTAACATGAGAAAATTCCACTGAGAAAGTAATTCAGAATCTTCAATAATTTAATAGATACGTATGATATCACTCTTTTCCATTCCCTCACTTTTACATTAGCATCTACCCAATTGCTTCACCTCACAAGACAGACAGTGGGTCAGAGATTAGATTGCTTTCGCTTCCACAATTTCAAAAGTATCTGCTACTCCCTTATGATTTTTAATTTGTCTTTTATTCTTCTGGGCAGATAATTAAAACAGCTTCATGCAATAAAATTGGCCGTCAGCTTGCACAACAAAAGATAAATCACCATTGTTACATCCTAACACATTATAAAGCCACAAGTGGTATGGAAACATACCAAAGCAATGGCATAGAAACAACCAGCTGACTGAGATCCACCCAGTTCTTCAGCTAACTTCTTTTATCCAAGAATATACTTTAATTTATTAAGCTATCCTAATCCTTTCTTTAGAGGTTCAATGCTTGTTCTTAAGCACTATCACACTGAAGGAATTCTATAAAATACCACTGGTCTTGACCTGTCATTAACTTTGGTTCACTACCCCTACCTTCTGGGACTGATAAATTCAGCTTGTACTGCAGTGGTTGTTTCAGCCCTACCTGTGTAATACCTTTATTTTTTTTTTCTCCCCACTACAGTTTGCCTTTTTTATTATTCATCTGAGAGCGCACTTTTTTTTCTAAAAATAATGGTTAAAAAAAAAATCAACCACCGATAATTTATTTTAATTTGACAGTTTCTCCATTGCAAGCCAAACAATGAAAAGAAGTAGCTGTTACAACTGATTGTACCTAAATTGTTAAAAAAATACAAAGGTGGGGAAATCCTGGTAAAAACTGCAACATACCAAGTAGAGCAGGCGTGTGCTAAAGAGTTGCCTTGAAACCCTTGCATGAGTTGACTCACTAACAGAACAAGATTTCTGTTTCGTCCCCACCCCCACCCCCAACTCATTCCTATCCTTCCCAGCTTTGTTCTCTCCCAAAATAATTTCCTCCTCCTCTCTGGCCACTATGGACTGCCAGAGGGGAGCAAAGAGCTGAGGACCACTTTATTTCTTCATTGAGGCCAGCGGGCTACTGAGGAAAATGAAGTGAAAAAGTCAAGGAGATGGCACAGATGGATGTAGGAAGTGGTGTCCCCATCTGTACTTCCAGCCTATGCCATCGCAGCAAAGCCCCTGCTCTCCTGGCTCCTTCAGCAGGTAACAACAGATGGTAGAGGCAGGAGCACTGAGGAGCTGTGATCACCCCAAATTATGGAAGTGGAGAAGAAAGGGAAGAGAATTCCACAGGCAATACAGAAAATGGTTACCCAGGAAGAGGAGGGAACACTCACAACACGTGGCTGCCTCACACCGACCTCTCCTCCTTCAGCCCATGGAAGATGTTTACCTAGTTAAATGCCAACAGCCCGGGACTAGCTTGCTTCGATATTCAATGAAACACTGATGTCAATAGCTGGATTCCAAGTGTGAGAGAAATGTACTTCTCCGTGCTCCTTAGTAAGCCTGACTTTTTACAGCTGACCTACTGAAAGGTCCCAGAGTGCTGCGCCGATTAGTCTGCAGACAACGTACTCAAAACGCCTCTGCTGCCAGAAAGTTGTTAGCTCTCTACTATCTAGTCATTTCAAAAGCAAAACATAGTTATTCCTTGCAGCCAGCTGACAGCGTCTAATGCTTTGACCTCCAGAAAGCATGCTGCAGATTACCCCAAAAACATGGTGTAGCTAGAAAGCTGATGTCTCCACTGCGGGGACAGCATGACTCTCGTCCCTCGCGGAGCTGCCTGTGCTGTCCCTCTGCCCTTGCATGGTACAGTGACAGCTACGTGGCTGCTTGTTCACAAGCGAAGCAGTTCCTGTGGTAACCATTACTTCATATTGTGTCACAGAAAAACCATAAATAAATGCGATAGGATAAGGCAAACGGGTTAAAGAGGTTACAGTGCATTCAGAGTTACAGAGGTTAGAGTGACATCTGCTTAGATGTCACCTATGAAACAGTTTCATACTATAGCATAAATACATATACTAGAGTGTAAATAACACAATGTATATTGGAAGATTTACTGTAGGGCAGCTACGAGAAAAAGGCTATTAGATACTTAGGCATGACTAATGTACTTGATGGCTTATACGTGCTTTTTGCCCCCAGTTTCAAATGGGCAGGTATCCACATCCCCAAATCTTTAACAATTGCTACTGGTATGCCTCCTTGTAGGCGGAATTAGGAACACAGCCAAGAACTAAATGAGCAGGAGAAGAAAAGCTACGTTTCTCCCGCGGGAGGGGATCCACAAATGCGCAAGGGCATTTGGGTACCCGGGCGAGCCGTGGCAGAGGAGCAGAGCAGGTGCTGCTCTGCTCGCCAGCTGACAGTCGCTCCCTCCAGGGCTCTCAGCCTGGCCCCTCTGCAACAAACACCAAGGTCTCACGCGCTCAGAAATAAGACTCATTGGACCATGAGGCCTCTCTACCGTGTTGGAGCTCTTTTAAGTGGTTCCCAATTCCCAATAATGGCAGCTAGGACTGCCTTCGGCTCACAGCCTTCGCGAGTTTGGCAGGCCTGGATCCTACGCCTGCTTCCTTTACGTGAAGGTTTTTGAGAAATACTGACAAGTAATGCCAGCAGAAGTTTAATTGATGCCTGCCACATTAGCCTTTTGCTGGGTACATTGAGGGCTGGGAAAGAGAGGAAGGGGGAAATGCAGAAAGTTCCAAAGACATTTTTTGCTATGCTAATCTCATTTTTGCGTAACTTTTAATGAGTTTTAAATAAATCTGTTATCGACAGGCGTATGATGTGAATTAATGTAGAGCACTAGAATGAAATGTAAAATGTGTTCAAAAAGATAAAACAGGGCAGCGTTACTGGCAGTCACTTGTTTCACTGAAATACTGCAGTCCTTCTACAGTACCATCAAAGCTCATCTTCTCATTACTTTTTATTTGCTTTACTTCCCTATAATACATTTACATAAAGAATAAAATGTCATAATTTTATGTGCTGTGAATGGGACCTAGATAACAAGGCAGGGAGAATGCCTTTGCACTTCATAAAGGAGATCTCAAAAAAGATGTCTCTGAAGGAGGAAGTTTGCTGTAGAATACATTCATCAAAAACACAGCGAAGACAGTATCACATCCGATAGGCAGCGAGCAGTTCTGGGACATTTGTCGGGCTCCAGGCCAGATTTTATCTCATTCACCCTGATGAAATCCAGAGCAACTCCATTTAACTAATTTTGTGCCACCTTACCCACAATCAAAATCTTGTTCAGAGGTACGAGTTCCCCATCAAAATATATTGACTTCTTTCCCCTGTGATGTGATCTACCAAAGACAACACTAGATATAGTCGTAAAGCCCAGTACTATTCTTAGCTGTATAACCAAACTGGCATCCAATTTAAGTTCCTTCTTAAATGAAGATGATACTCTCTTCCTCTTCCTAAAAATTTTCTGATACACCAGAATGAGGTGCAATATATTAGGTACATATTATTTTAAAAATTAATTATCAACAGTTTTCAATAACACTGCAGCGTCAATTATAACTTCAATGGTAATTCTACAAGATGGTGAAAATAACAGTGCCACCATTATCAATCCAAGACTACTTTTGCAAAGCGTGCTATACAATCCTCAGTTACCCATCGGTTTCTTGGTTTGACACTACCTATGAAAGACAATGGTACAAGTGGCCATAACCTGCTTTATGGATCACTAATTGAGTATTCATTGAACAAAAAAGTACATCCATCTGAATTACTCACCTTCCTTCCTGTAGGATGGAGGGGTCCATTCTGGAAAGACGGGAATCCAAATGCTACTTCACAGTCCTAGCCATAAGGAAATTAACACCGATACAAGTTTTATTTTACATTAGCGTAAATCCTTAAAAACTCCACCGTCTCAATGTGTAGAAAGGCAACCTGATAACAGGATCTTTTTAGCTTATTGCAGAGTTGAATTTTATTAGTACTTTGCTTGCACCATGTCAATGGACAGCACCGCCCTCTGCATCAGAAGAGGTTTTGAGGAAAGGCTTCCCACTTGGATGAGTTGCATGTAGTAGATGAATTACACACTAATTAACATTGTGAGAGATGAGATACCTATAAGGTTTCTTTTTTTCCACTTGTTCCTAAAAGCCACTATTAGCCACACATCAAAACAGACAAGTACTAGACCACATGTTGTGATCAATGCATAGATATCAACTCTCACCTGTGTTTCTAGATTTGCTATTTCAAGCACAGCTGTTTAGATTCCTTCTTTTCCCCAAGTGGAGATGATATCCTCATTTGGATTAGTAGCTACTGACTTATAAAATTAAATCCATATTCTCTACGTATTCTAGGAGATCATTTGCACTGATGGTCACTGTCAAAGATAACACAGCAAAATTAATATAAGAACGTCCACAAGGTCATTTCTTCCCTCAACGTGTGGCTTTAGTATTTTAAATATCATTAATTTAAAATGATACTTGATCTAGGGTCAGAAGGTGCTGAATAGAAGATCTTAGAAGTCAAATGTCTTCACGTCAACTCCAGATGAGCTTGACTCTGCAGAAGTCGAGGTTGCAGAAGTAAATCGAAAAATTGAATGCAACAAGCATGCAAGAGGAATGGCTGGTTAAAACGTACATTCTCGATGAAATTCACAGGTACCGAGAAATGAAGTAGTAGCAGTTTTGTCAGTGTCCTGTTATTAGTGAGGGGTTTTTGTTGCTTAAAAAACAGAAAACAAATCTTACTAGAGCAGAATTGTATCAAATGTAAAGTTTTCCTGAAACTACTGATTTGGATTGAATGTTCTTTCTGCCTGTGAAATCTCAAACGTATTTAATACGCTCTGAGGACCAAATACTGTTTTTCTACCTGTGGAACTACGTATTTCATGAGCTGATCTGCACACAAGACAGATTTCCCAGAGCCTGCCACTTTTCTTTTTTGCTTCTTCCGCCTTTAGATGGCCAAGCTGCCAGTTTTGACTGCCTTGTCAGATGATGAGGAATGGCTGTAGTTACCGAGAGAGCAATTACTTTGAACCAAGTTCACAGAAGTCAGCGGTCCTAGCTGACAACACAGACAGCTGAAGTGAATGCACTGATAAAGAAGGTGGTCTTCAAAACCTTCCCCATTCACAATATACAGCGTGGGTTGGCATATGCACATACACCTACTGCATGGAAATATTTCCATTTTTACAGCATTTTAATTAGGAAGGTATTTGTGGCCACAGCTCTGTAGACTCATCTGGTAGAAGAAATTCAAACTGAATGCTTGTTTAGACAAAATTTTGTTATGCAAAACCTGTGCACAACTTCATTTCTGTTGCAGCACAGAGCTGATAAATGTCAGAAGACTAAAGGTGCTACGGAACAGAACTGTCCTCACGCCAACACGTGTATCTATGCCATCAAATTCAAGAGGAGGAGATGAGATTAGAGTAGTTCTAACCTTGATTAATCAAGCTGCAGGAAAATGATTTGGTATGACTAGGGTATTACGCACTTCATTAAAAGTATCTTCCTGAACAGGCACATTTATAATTTTCCAGGCCACGTTCTCAGAAGCTTTGTTTATTTCCTTCTTCTCTTGCTCCTTTAATTTCCAACTAGCATAGACATTTTGTACCTACCACAATGTGGAGGTTCAATTCACTAATGAGAACTCAGCTTTAATGCATTGCCCTTTGCGCTCCATTGTTGGGATTTAAATCCCAGCTGGATGTTCATATTCATGATGAGACTGCAATTATTTCTGGATCTCTGTTGTACTAACATGAGAACTTCGCTTTCAGCAATAAGCAGAGAGGTTGTAAATTCTCTCTGTGTGAGCATCTGAGATAGTAAGAATCCGAAAGAATTTTGATAATCCATCATCCATAGGATCCAGAAGAACTCTGCGTTCGCTTCTAAAAGATGTACTGTAAGAATCCACACAGGATTTCTCAGGGTTTTTATAGTTAACAGAAATATTCAGATGAAGAACTTTCCCGTATACAACTCCTTGTATGTAATATTTTGCATGAGTATTGCATTCCAGTGAAATTTCCACAACATGGAACTTGCCTGGGTGGCCACGAGACAAAGCTGCTCTGAAAGCATTATAATGGTAAATCCTAGAGGATAAATCCAAAAGGATAGCTGATATCCTACATTTACTCTAGCCGACTGCTTTTAGGTTACTAATCTATCAAAACCGAGGTGTGTTTTAATTTTCAGACCTCTCAAAGTTACGTGTAACTAGAAATTATAATTGGTAAATATTGAAATTTGGAAAATTTATTAGACTGAGATTCTCAGGTTTGAGAAATTGAGCTTAGAACTCTAACTGTGGCTAAATTATGTTAGTGCTATGCCTTCTATATCCTTCAGATCATGAAAAAGCTAAAAGAAACCTACAACGAAGCGTCATGTGAACGAACTGCTCAAATACCGAGTATTTGTAATCATCCAGCATAGACTGAAGGCCGTAAAGAATCTGCCTTAATTATGCATCGAGCAGTCACTGGTAGGTAAGTAGCTTTTAATCAGAGACCTGATTGCCAACTTTTTTGTACCTGATCCCTAATGAATTACCCTGTTACATGTCATTCCTCTAGCCAGTTAATACATCCGATTCATGTTTTTCATTTTGAGGATGTAACACACTTTATACCAAGTCTCTATATGCCTCATTTTATAAAAAGGAAAATCACAGACTGTATATATTGCGCGCGATGAGAAATTATGACACTTTTGTTTCATTATAATACCCTTGCCAGAAAAGCAGATCTGGGAGCAGAAGTACTCCAGCTATAGAAAGAACACAGAGAGTAAATCCAAAGAGGGCAGCAGCAATTACTATGCATAACACAAGGGCCGGCGTCTTGTCAGAGCCTTGAATGTAGGTGATAAATTACATTAGCAGAGAGCTGAAAAATTGCCTTCTTAAAATACAGTAGTAACTAAAAAGGGAGCTGATCCTAAGTAGATTAGATCCAAACACAACACTTCTGTTTCGAATTAATGATTATGGCACAACACAACATTATGCCCATCATGTGTACCTGACTAGAAATTCAAATTTTCCATCTTTTTGCTGTTTAAAGTCAACAGCTACAAAATATACTGGATTTGCTCTTCTCTGCCTAGTATTTGCTTAGGTGACAGCCTCTTCAATATACTAGGGAGCTGAAAGGTTGCCGTGCTCTAAGCTTGTTTCAGTCTTCCACTTCCAAAAAATTCAGTGGTAAAACATCTCGTTTTGCTCCTCCTTCTCTCCCACACAAAGCTGCCACTTGAGGTGCCACTGTAGCCTGCTGGGCTTAATAGCTCGGTTTTCCTTCTCATTAGAGAACCCCCTGCCCTTCTGCCTTTTATTTTCCTTTGCAGAACTATGATTTGCACTCGGACTGGTTACCAGGGTGACTCAGCAGAACATTTCTGCCGCATGTCCCCAGGTCTGTAATATGAACTCTGATGTCATTACCAGTACGTCCTTCTCAGCAGGATCACCTGACAGTTCCGCGGTGGGAAAACGGCACTTGATCGTCGTTAACACAGTCCCTTACAGAGATAGACGGGTCCAAGCCAGAATCCCAAAGTACCTGGTGGATAACACTCTGAGCTCCGCTCTAGAACCAGGCACTGCAGCTTACGACCGTTCAGAGTTCAAATAAGCCTTCTGCTAGTGTATAATTTTCCAACCGAGGAAATCGGCAATTGATTTCCAGCAGGCTGTTTGTGGTCTTTCAGGAGTAGTAGGTTGGTACCACTATCGCCCTGTTAATAAGAAGAAAAGGATAACACTGATTTTTTTTTATTTTTACCACTACGGACCACTGGATGATTATGCAAAGCACTGAATTTTCATGGCAAATACAGAGTATTAGTATTACAGGAAAACGTTACTGGTAAATCGTCAGAGAGAAAAAAGGTCTCCCAAATTCTGCTAACCCATCAAATTCCATCCAGTGGACATCTACACAAACAAAGGGCTAAAAATTAGCACACTCGCATATGTCCACGTGGCTACAGAGCCTCCTTTCCTCCCCCACCATCCGCAGCTTTGGTAAATCTGCCTGATGATATGAAATTTCATTATCACAAACCATTAACTAAAAGCAAATCAAAATAACAATCAAACTATTGACTTTGTGATGTGTGTGTGGGCAGGGGGGTTCCTTTTGACACTGAGCTACACAGTAGGATAGACTATTCAAAATAGTGTACTTTCTTCTGGTCTTTTGGAGTTCTGTTTCAGCATTCTGCACGCTAAATTCAACCTCCCACCTTTAGAGCTTTATCAAACCAATCGAATAAGATAGCATATTCAAGGGACATTCCCTAGCTTAAAATGCTTACATAGTGCAAAATGACCTGGAAAATAGGAACCGTCATGGCTTCTTTTTTCTTAAACAATTTTCATTAGGAAAGCCAACCGTTCCTAAAGAAAAGTCCCCAAGGTACTTCAACACACCTCTTCACCTGCTTTCTGAAATGGAAAGGTTAGCGTTTTGTGACTCTAATACAGTGAACAAAGTTCACAAAGCAAGCTGTGGTAAATTATATAGATTATAATAGACATAGGAAGCAATGAATCATTCAGTATCTTGTATATTAGTTTCACTGTAGTCCTCTCTGCTACATACTTGTGAGATCCCAGTCCAGTGGATCACGTGGACCATTCTAATATTCCAATAAAAACTTTTTTTCAATAGCCGTAGCTTCCCCTTCCTGCTTGCTCAATTATACTGAAAAATTATATCAAATCAGAGACCACTAACCATCTGGAAAATATGCGCAGCTTAACCACAGCAAGGGTAGACCAGCCAAACCCAAACTAACTATTTTAGAGCCCCACAACAACATGCAAACCAGTTTTAAGGAAACCAAACTTAATTACTTCCTAAAACAAACAAACCAATCAAAGCTTAAACGGCACAGAGAGTAAACAAAACGGACTCCTACGTAAGCTGAAGCATACTCTAACAAAAAGGCATAGTGCAGAAAATAAATGGGGTCACTCAAGTCACTCTGACATCCCCTCCCTGCCACATGGGGTGAAGGAGACCCAAAACAAGAGCTGTATTTGTTCTTTAAACTCTGGTCATCCTCATAAATATCAGGGAGCTGAGACTTAGAAAGTTTGTTAAAGAAGGGTGTACTTGGGACTCCCGGGGCAGGTCCCCGTTAGTGCAGAGCGAGAGGAGCGGATCTGGGAAACGAAACAGCTGCTGCTAGGTCTCAGTGAGGTCTAATCCGGTCCCGTGAACTGATGGCCCGCTTGTGGCTGGGGTCCATCTTTTAGTTCAGTTTCATCCCGAAGAAATGCAGTTCATGAGCTACAAGACCTCTCTGTGGTATGAATTAAAGTATGGGGAGTGGAGATTCACTTCAAAAGCCCAATATTCATCTGAACCACTCATGTAGACACACCCACAGTGGTATGAAGAGGAAAATACTCCTTTATTGTTTGATTCCACCACGACTATAACACGTTCCCCTCCTTTACAGCTTCCTTCTCCCATTACAGTTTCCATAATAAACCTTTGCCCAGATAAATTCTACCTAAAGTTGCAGTTTTCTTGTGTAGACAAGGAGTCACTCGCCTGATCTCCTTTTGTATAGTGGACAGCTATTTAGATTGACTAATTAGGAAGTACAAAGAATTAAAATACCACAACTATGTGAAAGAACTCCGATCACTCTTGTGGAAAATTGGAACAACAAAGAAGGCGGCTATACACAAACATTATAGACATTTTGGCTGTGAATGGATATATGCAAAGAGAGGAAAAGACAGACAAATTCTGTGTTGCAGATAATCTCAAATAACTTCGCGCTTCCTTAATATCCTTGGGCTTGTGAGGGGGTAAACTTTGAATGCCTCCAATTTTGTCATGAATATTTCACACATCTCTAAGACTAACAACACTTACATACATCAGAGGGGTGCTATGAGACTTAATTAATGTTTGCAAATCACTGTGAGACACAGGGATGAAAGGTGCTACAAAACAGCAATATCTCATTGGTAAAACTTTCAAGAACAGATCTGCAGCTGGTGTTAATTGTCAGTTCCCCTGTAAAGTCACTGCAGCTATCCAATTTATAAGCGCCTGCTCCTCAAATCAAATGGGTTTTGTAAGAGGACAAATACCATTCTTATTAGAAAGATATCTGCAGAATAAAACACCAGCTTATCAGCATGGTCCCTGTACTGACTTTGAATTTTAAGACACGCTTTACTTCTGACACGTGCCTTTCTTAAACTACAAAAAAGGTCTGTCTTTATGTTTTTTTAACAAGTGTCTGACAACCCTAAGAATGAAATGCTGTAGTTACTGACAAATTCTCTCTTGTTTTCTTATGTATCAAAGTACAGATACAACGACCACCATCTAAGCCAGTTTAAGTCAAATAAAGGAGACAGACCCTTAGCCGGCGTACATGTGCACTGCAGTGGGACAGAGACGACCGGAGTAGGTGCCCTGGTCATGCCCACCACGCAACTGGAACGTCAAAATAAAGCTCTTTTCTATTCTACGTGGCTTTGCCTATGAAGAATTTCTGATGCTCAGAAGACTACCAAAAAATAAAAATTAAAAAAAAAAATCACCCTGCAATTCCTCAGCTCTTATGACTCATGCTTGCAGGTGCAAACGGTTACCAGGGTGACACACATTCGCAGGCTACAAGCTCAAAATCGTGTGCGATTTCTTACCACATCTTGCGACAAGCTGCTGCACCAGAAGCCAGGATTCCTTCTGTGAGAGCTCAAGCAATTAACCCACGAGGCATGCACCGAGAGAGCTTGTAATGGGAGTAAAGTATCAAAACCGTGTTGGTTCCCTGCCTGTGTCTTTAATACCATCTGTCAGTATTGGCTATTATGGTTGCTTTCTGAGGCCAGAGTGCTTTTAAAAAGTTGCAGTCCTCTGAATAACAGGGAGCACTTCTTGCTAAGCTCATATGAGGATTTTTGTAATGGTCAGCTTTGTAACATCTCACAAGTATTTCTTGAAAACATTTCTTAGCACTCAGCGTCCCTCTCTCATCCGCGCCCCCCCCCGCCCCAACCCAACAAAACCACAAGCTTTCTTTCAAATAATTACTTTTCAAGCTAAAAAATAAAATATAATCCAAAGTGCATTTAAAATACCAATCCTCGTATATTAAAAGATCAAAGAATAAACGTAAGAAACCAGGCAAACAAAGCAGACCAGCTTGCTATATCCATTCCTAAAGCTCTTTGAAGACCCTGTGGCTCTCTCCTCAGGGACAGTATTTGAGACTCGCACTTCTGCCATAGCTATCACTACACCTGCAACCCTAAATTTTGCCCAGCTCCCTTGGCATTGCAGATTCACAACATCAATATTGTTGCCATTTAGGAAAAGGTATCTGTAATTTTACTGCACCTATATGCATCCAAGCTGACAGAATCTAGCAACACTCATGCACTTCAAAAAGATTAAAACGATGAAATAATAAATAATCACATTTATACACGCCCTTCCTTAGACGATCCCCAAGCACTTTGTGAAAATATGATTTAAGCCTCACTGTGCCTCTCTGCGGTCACATTATTCTTCTTTTATCAAAGGGGAAAATGTACAAAAAGAATAAGGGTATTCCCTAAGGTCACTCGGCTAGTCAGCTGCAGCACAGGGAGTTTAATTTACGAGATCTGCATTCTAGTCAACGGTTCTGCTCCCTGAAATAACTAAACTCTTCGGGTTACGTAGCACGATATGTTCCTTCACTGCCTTGTACATTTTCTTTTTTGTGCCATTTGGGAAAATACCATATATACGTTTTCACTCATTATAGCACCGGTCTCAACTTCAAAGCATTTTGAGCATAATTAAGAGGTTTTCTTATAATGAAGGTGATTGTAATAAAATGCAATGCAGCTAGGAGCCATGGGACCAAAGTCTGATACCAGTCTGTAGAGATTCTGTGGATTAAGAGACACACACCAAATCATGATCATAAATGCAACTAATTAAAGAGAGAAGTACACTTACATTGTCTCAAAAGACAATTACGCTACAGGGACTCTCCTTTTGTGGACGTCATCTCATCACCAGCTTCTTTTTCTCTTGAGACACAAATGATATAAAATGTTCAGTTCACAGATGTAATGAAAAGATGTAAAAGATGTAAAATACATAATCAATAATCTCAATTATCACCAAAATAAATGCCTTGCCTTCCCCGCCCCCTTCTCTAGTTTACTAGCAGGAAACACGCTGTAAAAGCCTAGGACAAAACCAGGGTAAGATAGCTGCATTTTAATTTAGACTTTGACAAGTTTTAGCACAGATTGCTTGAATGATTCCTTCTGCTGAACGGGGACGTATGCCGGCCAAGAGTCAGAGTGCCAAAACGCAGCCCTAAGAGGAGCAGACTTAAAAATCCTTGCTGTGCCTCATTCAAACCTGCAGTTTGCTTTTCCCTTGCAGTTTTAAGCTCCCCTTTGCAATCCTGATTTCTTAAGAGAAGTAAAAAGAATAGTATCGTTGTTGTGCAGCACGCACTGGGGTGAGGGGCACGGGAAGGCTACACGCAGAGAACTCATTCTGCTGTGCCATGTGAACGGTTGGTGAGGTTTAAAGACAAGTAGTACCAAAAACAGTATCCCATTTGGTCACAGAGAGGGCAAACCAACAAACCTTACCTAATGAACTCCAGAGCAGCAAGGTTGGTTGAATTCAACTTTCATGACAAAAAGATGAAAGTCAAGATAGTAACACAGACACGGGAGCATCTTTCAGGAAATCCGGGCAGATTTCCTAGAAAGCTTTTTTCGAAGTTTGGAACAGACTTTAGTCAAGTTTTGAGCATCCTGGGGCCAGCCTGCAGCCTGGCATTGGAAACACACAGTACTTTCAGAATGATGTAAACTTTTACTAGGAAAAGTTCCTCTGAGTAAGTAAAAGCACCATCAGACTGCAGATTTTTTCTGTGCAGTTCACACTAAAATGAAAGAGCTGAAGGAATCCATTTCGTAAGAAGCTGCAAGAACAAGGTCAGGGTTTTAGGCAAACAGATGACAACTTCTTTTGATTTACAGATTCCTTAACGTGTTCCAGTTATGCTGGACTCCTGCATGATAACCTTTCAGCCTACAGACAGTAAGCTTTACTTTTTCCTTTACTTGTCATTGGCCTCTTAGAAATAGTCTGTGGATCTGGAAGGAAACTGCAAGTTAAGATCAAAAATGCCACAAGCAAATTTAACAAACTCTTATCTCCTGAGAAGGTAACAAAGCAGCTCAAAGCAAAAACACAAAGAGGAGGCATAAACCGTCAGGAATTTGGTCTTCGAATTGAAAAGGGGACTCAGATGGGGTACTTTACAACGTGACTCAACAGGGCAGAGATATCGTCTTGCGCATATAAAATTATGCAAAACACTTGCCAGTAAAGCACTTTACAAATGGGTGCCAATCCCCCAAACAGGATGGCATTAATGATTCCTATGCACAATATCATTAACATATAGGATATCATTTTTTCTCAGGGGACTTTTTCCGCAGTCATGTTAGAATGCTGTCAGATGTCCACGTTTTTTAACCAATACACCTTTTATGTGGGAAATTATTTGGGAGGAAAGATTAATAGTGAGCTTAAAAATGTAGATTTACGACATAGGGCATTTCTGAATGTGAGGTCTCTGATCTCATGGACTACACATCCAGCTGTGTGGAGCTGGGGCAATCTCTCAAATCAAAGCTTGTCCCTACTAGGTAACGATCTCAATCTTTGAGTCCCAGCAGAGCAACAGCCATTCCCGGAACTGCAGGGAACAGCATTATAATTGATTTGGCAATGAATAATCCAGGTTTAGCGAGGATATTTCAACTGAGACTTAGGAGATGCTGCAGGGCTGGTTGTGTGCAGGTCAGGTTCAGACAGTGGGCTGCATTCCCGGGCCCACTAGTGTCATTGCACAGGGCATGGACAAGTTGTTCATACACTTTGTGCCTTGATTCCTCTGCCCAGAAAAACAGCGATGACGAGAATATGTGCTGACTCAGTAGCCTCAGAAGTCACTGAAGTGTGCAGAAAGGGCTGCCCATAACTCCTCCTGTCGTAAACAAAGGGTGATCACAATCATAATATGTTTTCTATTCCATAACTAGTAATCCTTTCTTTACTAGGTATTTCACAGTTTTAAATGAAAAACCTTAAAACACATTATGGCAAAAAAACCCAACCCAAAAACCAAATCAAACAGCAGCACAGAAATGAAATCACTCTAACAAAAAATCAGTTCAGATAACATCTCTAACATGGCCTTGATTTTGCAAATCACTTGTGCATATATTTAACTTTAAAACCTGGAATTATCATATTAAAGCCAAATGAGATCTTTACTTGCTGAAGCACTTTGGTAGATTAAGGGCTTTATTGTGATTTGCATAGGCCTTTTCATTTTTATTTTTTAAAACATTTAGCATCAACGTTAAAAAAAAATAATCACTCCATATGTAGCATTTGTGCTTAACATCCCCCTTCCACATGGCAAAAAATACAAAATCCACAAACCAGAAGAAACCTAGTGAGGTCTACCACACGGTTTGGAGATAAATATCCTACCAGGACTAGCATTCTGTATCTCTGTCAAAATAAGGGGTCAAGGTTTTCCACAGTAAATATTCCATCTATAAACAAATAGTTTGAGATGCCTTGAAAAGAAACTCAATTTTTGCAAATTCTGGTTTTGTTAAAAAAATGGATCGTTGTTGAAATTACACAAGATTTGCCACCCTCTGCTGTTACTGATGGCTTTTGAAAGGCTCAGTTAACATCTTTGTTGTCAGCGTAGCAGGACCTTTTCCTTTGTTCTATATTCAGATTGCTTTTTAACTGTAACTAAAAGCTAAAAGTTAGAAGTGAATATTCTAAAAGCTTCAAGGAAAGCACTGGGTTTCTCCACTGTTTCTGGAGCTTCATTCCTTTTTTGATGAAAAAGAAAACAATGTCTTTTTTTTAAACAGCATGGACTCAGACTACTGGTTGACTTTACACGTCTTTTCTAACTTTCTACGGTGACAGTAGTGTGCCAGGCACTCTTTACACAAGTGAGAGGAAAAGGGCTTTTGTTACTTGGATTACATCTTTCAGGCCTGATTTTCCATCTTGCTGCAGCAGTCACATACCTTATGAGCATGCGCTCACACATCACGCGCTTAGAGTCACGCGCTCTACAGCTACCTGAAAGGAGGTTGTAGCGAGGTGGGGGTCGGTCTCTTCTCCCAAGTAACAAGCGATAGGACGAGAGGAAACGGCCTCAAGTTGCGCCAGGGGAGGTTTAGATTGGATGTGAGGAAAAACGTCTTTACTGAAAGAGTGGTTAAACATTGGAACAGGCTGCCCAGGGAAGTGGTTGAGTCACCATCCCTGGAGGTATTTAAAAGACGGGTAGATGAGGCGCTTAGGGACATGGTTTAGTGGGCATGGTGGTGTTGGGTTGACGGTTGGACTCGATTATCTTGGAGGTCTTTTCCAACCTGAATGATTCTATGATTTTTAAAAGTGCAGAGACCAAAGCAGCTGTTTTCCAGGTGTACTTTAACCACTGTGGAACAGCTCTCCTACACCAGGTTCTTCTCGTTATGTACTAGAGCATTGCAGTTCATGACTGTATAATTCAATACTGCCAAGTTCAATTTGATGCTCACTCTCAAATTATATCTTCCCTTGCATCAATTCTTCACTTCCATCTCCTAATCATCACTCTCTGAGCTTATATTTATACATTTGATTACCTGCTCCCAAAGGGACCGCTATGGCATTTACTCTGTTTCAGTCTCACTCTTCTGATTTGTCTGCTGCTCTCTACTTTTTCTAGATGTCTTTGTCTGCCTCAGAATTAAATATGCCTCCCATTATTTGTGTCATCAGTGTATTTCAGCAGTTTTCCCTTGAAAACCGCATGACACTGAGATAAGAACCATTGAACAGCGGTGAGAACTTTGCTCATTTCTCCTCACTAACTCTGCCAGATTTGAAGGCTTTGATTCGAGGTTTTTATTTTTGCCCTCAGCCAGACAAAGAGGATTCCTCTGTCAGAGGAAGCCAGACATTCAAATCTGGCCAACTTCTCTTAGGCGCAAACCGATTTGCACAGTCTCTTCCTTCTACTCAGAGATGCGGAAGCCTCTTTTTCCATTCTGAAACTGCAACCCATGAGAGATGATTCCCCATGAATAATACAGGACTATTAAAAGCACTGAATTGCCACTTAAAAGGGCAATATTTTTCCCAGAAGGATCACTTTTCATAGGGGAAAATTGTTTACTTGCTACTGAAAGTACTTGTTTCTGTATACGTTTGTCTAAGTTTGCAACAACTCAGGATACACCGTAAATGTAAATGGGCTTGTACAGGTGGGTCTGTGGTTTATCGATGATATTTACCACGGCTAGGCATTGCTTTTTGTCTTTCAACAGCAAAGCTACCAGAAGTTTCAGTTAAAGTTGATCCATCTCTCTCCTGCTTATCTGCTGCTATCTGGTTGTCGGTTTTTTTCCCTCCTGCTTACAGACAGGAAACAGATACAGTCACAGTTAATTGTAAAGTCTCGCTCCATTAGACAGTTTACAGAACACGCCAATTTAGTCAGTTTTAGTACCCCCTCCTGGGTTACCCACTTCTATCACCCACAGCTATTTATAGCTGAATTTTTCATGGCAGAAGTTTGAAATTGCAGCAGCAAGCTGTATAGAAACGGATCCGTTTCTGACAGCATGCACCCTTCTCAGCATCAAGATGAAAGATGTTTTGATGCCCAAAATGTGCCTTGGAATTTTCTCATCGTAAAGATACCAGCAAAGAGACTATGCAAGCAGTGTAAAACTCTACTGCCTGGCTTTCCCTGAGAGAGAAAGTGGAATTTTGAGGTTGTGTGTCCATTTGATATATAATATCTCAAATGAGGAGTAATAGCAATCATGGAGGTGAAGCATATCACACCACCTTCTACCCAGTGCTCCCCATTCCTACCTAAAGAGGACACGAACTTCCTCATCAAACCTTAATGGTGCAGAAATTTCCCTGACTACAGCAGTCTACAGCACACCTTAATTTATTGCATTTAGGGCTATAAACCCATGTTTTACTACTGAAACTAATTGTGTCTGACACTTCCATCACATTAACACACATTAGGCACCGTGACCTTTGGATGATCAAGAAAGACCTATTTTAATAATTTAGAGGCAGCGTGAGGTCTGAGCAGGCCCCAAAGGGGAACGAAATGTGGTATGAAAAATGATTCTATTTCACTAGTGGGGATATTTGCTTACCAAATCTGCCAGATGAACTTTGGCTGCTACTTTACCATAACATCTATGGGTCACATACGGCACTCGGCGGGACACGTAATGCTCTGTCAGATAGCCTCTAAATTCTTAGAAGAACAATCCACTTTTGCTTGCAAGACTCCAATCTCACAACAGAAGTGTTTCTTAAACAGCAGCTGGAATAGCAAACAGACTGACAACTGCAATTAAACAAAAGCAGCCATAATTCTCTTGAAGCTTACGGTAAAAATTGGACATCTTTAAAGAAATAATTTTGTCAGAAACAGCATAATCAAACTTAGCCACCACTTACAGATGACGGATTCTCATCAGCTTAACTCAGTCTTCATGTGAAAGCAGATATAATAATTCAGTACAAATTGGCAAGTTGACACAAAAAGCATGTGGGACTGAGAGATGAGCAGACAGACAGACAATGTGGCCGATCCCATTCAATTTCAAAATATTGAGGCCCCAGGATGGTATGGTCTTACCCTTCCATCAAATACGCATGTTCCATGGGGGTACAGGGGAGATAGAGGGGCATAACATGAACTCAGGGAGGTTTACATACTTTGTATCTGAAGCAAAATGATCTCCGCTATTAGGGCTTGAGTGACCTGCAAAAACAGACTGCCAGTGCCTTGCAAGGAAAATTGGAAATCTACCTTTCTTCCACTTTTTCTTTTTTAAAATAATTTCAGAAATTATTCCTTTGTTAAACCAGCTTTTAAAAATCCTAGATTCAAATTTTAGTTTAAACTTAATACGACAATTACTGTACGGGAATCTCTTAAAAGGCTTTTTACTGAAGGTTTAATAGTTAGGGTGCAGCGTTTTATCAGTATGACTAGGAGAGGAAAAAAAAGCCAGCCACAGAAATCATTTGCTGCGATAAAATTTAACACCCGACAGTATGTGCCAGATTAAGTGGAAAACGAGGTCTTATTTACAGACAGATAGGGGGCCATACAACTATCCCCAGATTGCATTTGCAAGACAGTTCTTCCTTGTTTGTTAGTTCTGTTTAGCTTTTCTTTTCATACCTGGACCATCCTTTTTAAAAAGCTCATCACAACACAAATGTTACGTGTCACTTGCGCTCAACTAACCCGCTCTTGGGGACTGAGGACCCGCAGTTCTTACCTGTGGCCCAGGAGGAAGCAGCTCCTCTTGCCAAAAAGGCAACTGGGTCACCCTGCCCCTGGCCCTGCCTGCCGAGACCAGAATTTTTAAAGAGGCTAATCTAGCGCATCAGCTCCTGCCTACCACGAGCTGATTTTCACAGCTGCTAATTGCCAAGCAGATACCAAAAGGGCATCATAGATTTAGAAGCGTGAGAGTAAGTCGTTTTGCTTTGTCTGAAATTAGTTCCTAACTCTTTCGCCATGAGGATTTTAAATGTGAAATTAGTAAAATCCAGAGCAAAATCATTTTCTTGGTACGTAAAAACAGGCTCTGCTCACTGTCAGCCTCAGCTATGTCCTAATACGTATTAGTAAGTACTAATAAAATAAGCAAAAAAAGTAAATAGTAATTTAAAAAAGCACTAACACTTACTATAAGCATTAGTTAATTAATTTCTAACTGGTTAGGGAAGGATGGGTGAGGCTGTGAGATAGTAGGAGACATAGAAAGAAGAGGAAATATTTTAGGGAAATGAAAGAGAAATAAATCAAGAAAGATGGAATACGATAGGGAAGTTGCAGTGGATGCCACTATATGATACCACCAATGACGGAAGAAACCAACCAAATAATGAAGACAATTAAAACTCTTAGTGCTAAGTGACAACTATATATTTATGCAATGTAAGTAATTGTTGCATAAATGTACCCACAACATTGCTGCAATGTATTTATGTAAACGCCCACTGACATTAGCAGAAGTTACACTCTCGATAAGACTATATAAAGTTTTAGATGTCGACGAGTACAGGGGACCCACATTAATAATACAGTCTATTTTCTCCCCCCTGCAGTGACTTTAACACTTTCGGGCTCCAATAAGAAAAACACGCCTCAAAAATCTACCTAAAAAGGTAAGATTGCACCTTCTCAGCCGGCGCAGCCTCCTATTAATCCATTTCATCTGGGGTGGGGCAAAAGGATGAAGATGCACAAGCAGGTAAAATACAAAGCTATTGTAGCTTCTGACTGTACCTTCGTGGACTTAACGAACCATGAACGTCTTGATAAATATACAGCCTGAGAACAGTAACTTGTTGATATGGCGAATTATATCTTGTATAAAACAAACAGCAAACACGGCCAGATTAATTTTCTTTCTTGTTAAAAGAATTAAGCTTCGTTCTAAGGTACTAACAAGCATGTATTTACTTTCTGCCACAGCGGCAACATCAAGGCTCCTCTAAAGCAATTAGCAGAGTGACAAGAAAGCAGTTACATTCACTTTACAAGCAGCGGATGGTATTTATCCTCACGTCATTTTCACACCTTGAGCAGAGTGTCCTAGTTTTCCAATTTTCTTGCCTCTCCACACTATTAACAATTGTGTCATGCTTCTCTCCGTAACGCAAGCAATTTTGTTTTTGACACAGATTTACAGTCCTCAGCATTTAGGATGCTTTCACGAACCATTTCTGTGCTGGTTAGACTAGAATTTCATGCAATTTCCTTGTAAAGCAACTCCACTCATCTTTGCTCGCGGTGTTTACCAAAACAGAGCTGCTAAGAAATCTTCATTCCTAAGTAGTAGTGTGCAATGCTATGAGGTGATTCAGGGCATGTTGCCTGCCATTCTGCCTCTCAGCCCACCACGGGCCCGGGGAAGGAATGATGTATTCACAGGCGTGGGGTTTATTTGTTAGGCTCTCCCACCATCGTCGTCGTAGAGATGCCATGTGCATACTCTGCCTGTTTCCTTTCCCTCCTTCTGCCTTTTCCCAGTTGGGTGGGTATTATTTGATCATTTATGCACAGATTGATGCTTTATAGAGAGAAAACAATTGTAAATTAAGATTTCTACTTCATGAGATGCTGTCTGTTCTCTATCACGCTCTCTCTGCTATCTCACTGTTGTGAGAACCTTCGATAAATTAAGGCTTAATTACATCTTGACTAATTGGAAAGTAGGAGTAGACACTACATTTTGTGAACTACAGGCACGGGGTACTGCTTACAGTCCCCTTTCGATGGCTCATACTAGGGCAGGTTTACCACGGGTCACGCGGGGGACACAGAAAACCCACTCAATTTTCACATAGCAGATTCTTATGTCCTAGACACACAAGTACTGTGGGAGCAGCATGGATACGCAGCAGCATGCCTCTCCTATGCACAGCGCTCCCCGTTACTGTTCGTATTAGCTACTCATGTTAAGACACACGAGAGGACAAGGGAAAAAGCTGCTGCAGTTAGAAAGGGAATTGTTTCTACGACCGCAGGCAATGCAGCAGTCAATGCTCAATGCAGCCACATCCTTGGTTCGCATGGTGAAACATGATGCTGTGAAATGCTAAAAATACAGACAGAATAGCCAATTTACTTCTGTTATAAAAATTTAGTACAGGTTTTGGTTTAAAAACCCATTCTTTTGTCCCCCTAAGCATTCACATACTGATGGGGAGCCGCTGCTCTGCTGGGAATGCAATCATTAATTAAAACGAAGCACGGTTTTTCTGTCACATAAACTTCTGGTGGGAATGCAAACATTATTCAAAGTGAAGCATAGAGTTTTCTGTGATACAAACTTCTGTTGTAGGGGTCTTTTTCAGTGCCTCTGCTCTGTTTTTTCTAATGGATACCTAACGTGAAGGGAAAGGACACAACAGCCATATTCTCATCTTCTTTACTCATGCCACTCAGAGGTGCTTCTTTTAATTGTTGCACCTAAGAACTCATCTCATCTTTACTGATCAAAAATGCATAATTCAATCAGCCGTACCGCTCAACCTACCCTGGGCCGAGTTTGAGAAAGCACATTAATATGCTAAAACCTAAGTCAAAGGGGATGCTCCCTTTTCAGATGGTTAACCTAGTTGCTTTGCTTTCAATGTGGCAACACAACATTAGCATCCTTTCAAAAAGATGTAGTAAAATTCCAAAACCACTTGATGTTGCTTAACATAAACCACTTGCTATTATATTATCATCACTGGCGCTACTTAGGGAAAGCACAGCATCTGTGTAGCGGTGTCCATTGGACTGGCACTGTTTGCTTCCCTTTTGGTTTTACATCTTTTTCCTATGGTGGGACTCTTGCTTTTATCGCAGGGGACGTGATAACACAGAGCCTACAGTTTGAATCTGTGCAAAGCGCCCTTTGCTGCACAAGTACTCCCCGTCCTTGAATACTAGGGGATTAATAAATATGATGACTTTTTATCCTGCTAAAATTACAGGGCTTGCCAAGACCAAAACACACTTTTCATATATTTCAGCAAAGAGTCTGTTTACCTCAGGCAGAAAATTATCAATATAAAATCATTACTGTTGGAGAAGGAAGAGGAAAAAAAATTATAGCCTAAAATTTTTGAGACATACCTCTCGAAGGGAAAATTTCATCTATGATTTAGACAAACCACTGAACAGAATGGCATCCTTCCTCGAAATGATTTTCACATGCTCTAGTGCCTCACCTGCTTTTGATGTGATAACTAAACTTAAAAGCGCTGACTATCCACCTAGAAAACAATGAAAGGAACTTTGGTTCTGCATATGTTATGCGGAACAATTTGGAGAGGAGAGCAAAAGGAATGCGACTTTTGGGACCATTTCATATATTGGCAGTAGCAGACAAGAAAAATATCTCAAGGAATTCTTCATATAAAATTGTGCAACGTGAACTCTGGCTACATTCACCAAACGCTAATTAACTGGGCTCTAAAAATGCTGATATCAAGCATTTGGGGGGGGAGGAGGTGGGGCAGCAGGAAGGAAGAGTAAGAAACTTTGGAAGCAAAACCATTTCCATAAATTCATCATTTTGGGTTATTGCTTGAGATTTAATACCGCTAAAAATAGACCAGAAAGCACTACTGTCCTGCACTGCTACCCAGCTCCTACAACAGAAAGGCATCCTGTCTTGAAAAGATGCCAGCCAGCATAAATCCCTGACAAGGCACATAAAAATAAATGTGAAACGGCGCTATTTTTTTCATCCATACCCCTCGTAAGCACTTCTGTCTTTCGGGAGCCCTGGCAAGACAGTCCCTGCAAGAAGACACCATGCACCTTGACTACAGCAAGTATTTT
The DNA here is from genome assembly GCF_000699105.1 of Pygoscelis adeliae. Classification (NCBI taxonomy): domain Eukaryota; kingdom Metazoa; phylum Chordata; class Aves; order Sphenisciformes; family Spheniscidae; genus Pygoscelis; species Pygoscelis adeliae. The sequence goes on from NW_008825610.1 coordinate 1,451,738, forward strand.
CTAGAATTCCTTACTGCTGGTGTACACAGCTGCAAATTTATTTCCTCTTTCTTTGCCGTCTGTCCCAGGAATCTGGGACAGGAATTCCTAAAGTACCTTTGCTATAGATATTACAGCCAGTTACAGAGCGCCAGATGAGACGCACTGCAGTTTCTTTTCCTAACCTCCATGAACACTATGGAAAGCCAAAATTTTATTCTTCATCTCTTGTAACCTTTCACACCAGCAACACAGAAGTAGGAATGTCTTAGGCCACTTGTAGCGTTGCTTTCATATAAACGGTTTATGCAAGGATACTCGGCCTAGAGTCACTCCATGAAAATAAAAATTAAAAAATCAGTATTATTAAATGACGTTTTTCTACAGTATTTAAAGTATCAGAGCTATTCTGCCTCACAGGCTAATCCACTTACCACCTTTACTGAATACAACCGAGCAATTTTAACAGTAACACATTGGCCCAGCATTTATATACTCATTTTAAATACAAAGACAGACAACAAGGAGAAACAAGAGTCTTCATAATTACCCCCCAGGGAATATTTGGGGGGGGGGGGGAGCCACAAACCCAGAATAAATTTTCTTTCAATGCCTTCTTTACCTTTACCAATGGCAACAGAAAATGAAACACACAGTGTTCAGAATCACAAATAGTATTTCATTTTATTTGTTATCAAATCTTGAGGTTGTATTGGTGTTTTTTCTTTAAAATAAAAAGAATAATTTGTTCCAGTGAGAATCTTAGCTTTCATCAGACAAAAATTTTAATGCTATGGACAAAATCTTGAAAATGTGAAACCTTCATGTTTCAAAATCCAAAATGCAAAAAGGAAATTAAGTGTAGATTAGTTTTCTAACAGCTAGCTTTGTGGCCTTACGTCATGAGATTTTAGTTTTAGTCGTTGAAACTACTTCTGTTGGCTTATCAAGGTTCTTTAGAATGTGTAAACAAAACAAATAAGAGTGAAAGATATTGTTCAAAGATCGGGATATGTATGTGCTCTACTAATAAACTTTGTTTCTTCACAGTCTTCAAATGCATCTTTTCATATCAACTCCAGTTCCTATACATACGCATTTCTATTTCTTTTAAATTTTAGGCACTGATACACATTGTGATCTTGTGATATGGATAGTGACGAGAGTTCTCCACGGAGCATTAAGCTTTGACACCAGAGAGTTGGATACACAGCACACACAAAAAAGAGAAAATATCCTCCCAAAGCTTTTGCCACAGAAACGCTGTTCCATTTTCCAATCTCACTTTTTCAGACTTCACTCTTCATAAGGCAAAAATTTATATACAGCTGTCTTGCAACAGAGGAATGCTGCAATTTTTCATAGAATTATTGCAAAAATGTAGAAAAAGAAAAAAGTTTACATAAGTGCAAATATTTTCGTTTTCCTCCCCACTCTGAGAAACACCTCCGGAAAAGAAAAGCATTATGCTCGCACTTCTTGGGAACAAAGAAGCCTCAGTCATGCAAGAAGTATAAGCCCTTATCGTTTCCTTACTTTCAGCATGCAGTAGCAGGGCTGAGTCAGGTGTCTGTAGAAATGAGGAATTCCTCTCATCCTGGGACGGGTTTCTTTAGCCTCAAGTTTTTGTTTGTTAAAGAAACGACCTCACCCATAAGAGAAATCCCGTGGGATTGCCCGATCTGTATTCCACTGCCTGTTATTACACACAACATCAGTCCTAATCAAATCCGTGATCATTACTGAGACTAGAAGAGCTATACTGAGACATCTTAACCTTACTAAGGGCAGAAAAGCTATAGACAGCAGCTACGCGAGAGCCAGCAGAGATTCTTCCATCACAAAAAGACAAAACAAAAGAGGGAAAAATAGGAGTCCAAGGGTTTTACTAAATTGGGGAGGTTTTTATGGAATGAACTGGAAAAGCGGGAAGTTCAGCAGCTTGAGGCAGAGCCAAGGCTCGCCACATTTGGAAAAGGTTGCCTAAGAAACCGTGACCAGTTTTATGGAGAGACTCCTTTAAAGCTGTTTTTCTGTTGATGCTGTATCACCGCAGGGATGTTTCCTTGTGGCAGGCTCCTGAGCCTCTCAGGCCACTTCGTATCAGATACGGTCATAAAGAAAAGATCTGGATTTCCCTGAAGTGATAACGCTTTGCGTAAATATACAATCACGTAGAGGACAAGCAAAATCCTTTTTATAATGACTAAGAAACATAGGTGCGTGAAATAGGTTGTCAAGGAAATATTGTATGCTACAAGTCACCAGAGCTGCAGATGTGATTAGAAGTCAAAAAAGCACATGATAAAATTTAGAATCCAGGCGTGAAATTCTGGAATCCAAGTCAGACGTACCACTAGCTCCTCTCCCTTTCTTACCACCCTCTACAGATCCTCCCCTTGCTCTCCCCCGCCTTTTTCTGCCTTTGATTTTTTTATATATTTGATTCGATTTGCAGAAGAGTTCCACACACTCATTTAAAACAATTAGACTTTCTCCTTCAACATTACCATATTTTTGGTAGCTTTCCAAGATGCTGTTTCCAAGCATTCTAGTCACGTATCAGAATTTCAGGAGAGAGAAATGAAAGGAAAACAAGATATAGGAGGAAAAAATGTTTTCTTTCAGCAGATATTTGAAGCGACAGACGAACGCAGGTGAAGACGGAGCAAGGCTGTCCCGGGAGCAGCTGAGAAGTCTGCTCGCTGGAGACCATCTAAGGTTGGTCAAGGGGCAAGGGCCGTGCCAACGCCAGCCAAGCGTGAACAAGGAAGGCGTTTCCTTCGTTTAAGTATTTTAAAGTAATGCTTTGCTGCAGCACTGCTCTTACACCACGTAATCCTATTTCTCTTGTGTACCCACAGGAGCCTGAAGCTCATAGTAATTTTCTGAAAGCTTGTTCAGTTCCTCAAGCGGGTTTTATCGCCAACCACGTGCCTGAAACTATTGCCTCTCCCCAGCCAAACTAGTTTCGAGCTGGATTCACTGCGCTTCAGTCACCGCATTCTGGACGAGCCCTTAGAAACCCCACTGTGCAGAGCATGTGGAATACATCAGGGCTCTCCGTCAACTCCCGTAGCTCTGCTCTCGCAAGCAGCTTCCTTGGCCTAAGGTATGTCCTAGAAGCGTAATTATTTCCAGTGAAATAAATCCGTTAAAAACTCCTACAAATTAACAGGGAAGCTTGGAGATCAAACCAAGTAACTTCACTGCCTTCCAATTCCTTCAGCAATTGAAAACTAAGTAAGGAGCTGGAGTGACATCTGCATATCCCAGAAACATGAAAAATACAGCAACATAAGAGCTAACTGGGAGGTTTTCAGCTAAACTTACCTTTTTTTTTTTTTTTTTTAAATCAGAAAGTGTCAGTTTGTTGAAGCCTTAAACTTTTTGTGAGAAATCATGGATTTGGACAAAAAAAATGTTCATGGGAGAAACTTCTCAGGCCCCGGCTCCCGGGAGCTTGCACTGTGGTTTGCTGAGCTGCTTTCATGTTTCAACTATTTCTCTAGCCGTAACTCCTAGACTTCACTAAGAAACTTGCAGCCTTTATTCTGGGAAAGCAGCAGATTTTTTTGATACTCTGAAGGCATCTGGAAATACAAAATCTTCTTTTGACTCTGAACTGTTGTTCCACTTACGATCCCTCAGAATATTTTGAGAAAACATTTTCTTTATGTGAGCTCTCATACCATTTGCATAGTTTTATTTCTACCATGGAACCTATTAGTTCAGTAAGGCTAATCGCAGGCTAAAATCAGAAATACCAAAGTCCTCATTGGCCTTAAAACCTCTTATGTGAAATTATATTGAACTGAACAAAACACATCAGCTCTTCAAGATCTGGCGTGCTTAATACAAGTGTTATGGAGGAGTTGCAAAACAAATCTGTAGGAACAATTCTAAAAGTTTATTTCATGTTTCACAACACCAAGAAATCAAGACCACCACCAAAATGGCTACAACTGTGAAGACCCTGGCTGAAAAAGTTACAAAATACTCAGTCCAGAAATTAAGCGTCTGCCAAAGAGCTTGCTTACTGACCGTGCCCAAAAGGATGAGATTTACCTCTCACAGTACTAAAGGGATTTGCAAAACCAGACCCCAAAGATCCCTTCTGGTCTGGGGAAGGTCAGCATTGTTTATTGAAAGTTCTGTATTTTTGTATTGGCATAAAAAGTACTGTTGGACTTGAAGCTGTTTTAAGGGAATCTCAGCTCAAGGCACAGAGTCCAGGCTTAACTTATTACAAATTCTCATGAGAAGGGCTTTTATGAGATAAACAAGCCATTTGAAGGTTTTTTTTCAGCTGGAACACACACCCTCTGGTTTCCTTTGCTTTCCATGCAACATGTGTGGCTTCATTTGTTTTGGTGCTACATATAATGCAAGTTTCCCAGAGTTTGCTTCCTAATGTAATCAAGAATGTTAGCAGCCCAAGTGACAGAGAAGACGGCTCGCACGCTCCCTCCCCTGCTCTCAGAACCAACCAAGAAACAAAAAAACCCCACCAGCTTGTGTGGTACATAACTTAGTTTTTAAGACATCCTGAACTTCCCCCACTTCTGACGCTTTAATGGAAAATTATGACAACCTGCTTTTACTAGAATCTGCTATTAATGTTTTACCTGGCACATACCTGTGAGTTACCACAGTAGCTGGCAAAACCATGAAACCTGTAGATGAAAGCGGTGTCCTCAAGAGAAGACACCTTCCTCATCAGACCCACAATAGCGTGCACGGGTACAAGCGCCTGTACAAGAGACCATACATATTAGCCCTGCCCGAGGGTAGCAAATATATGCTTTTCTAGGAGGATCAAGCTTACTTCTGGGCTCGTTCAGCTCTCAGAGGCAAGTCCCGAGACTGCTTTCCTGTGTTGGACTCGATGATCTTAGAGGTCTTTTCCAACCTTAATGATTCTGTGTTGTACAGAAGCATATCTTTTCATGCTCCACATGAAGAAAAATGATCTAGAAAGGAGCTCTAACCACAGACATTTTAAAAAAAATCTGTGGAAGTTGTCGGTTCATTGCATGAATTCACTACCATCCAAACCAAATGCTGTTGCACAGTTATCTCATGCTATGGCCAAGGCCGGGGAGCAGCCAGCCAGTGCCACAGCAGCGTCTCACAAAAGCAGTGAGAAAAAGGAGGCTAATCGACATGGGGCTGCAGAAGCAGCGTGTGTAGCATGGTCCCCGCACACTCAAATTTATTCAGATGAGGAAAACATGAGCGAAAGCACACATAGTTGTGGCTTTTTATTCAGAAAATGATCAGTTTCTCTATCGGCTATGAAGAAACCTGAAGGGGAGGGGAGGGAAGGACAAGCAGCTCAGTTTTGAGACAGGAAAAAGACATAAATTAAAATCTGTATTACTGTCAATTACCCACCAAGGGAGCAATCCCTTTGTTCTTTTCATAGAAGCATGTTTTCTTTTCTACTTTTCTTCGAGAGAGTCACTGAGATAATTATTTAATTACATAAGCAAGAACTTTAAATTCATAAGGGCTGTATTCCTGCAATGTTAATGCCAGAGACAATCTCCACTCTTTTGTCATAATACGTAGCTATTTACTTACAAGCAGCTATTTTGTAATCAATTAATTGACTGCATTTTAATCTGTCGCATCATTGGCTTGCGCTGGTTAATAAAATTCCCCATCCCTCAGATCAACTAGTCACGAATCTCAAATGAGGAACCAGAGCAACAAAACTTAATCCATCTGTATGTTCAGCAAAGCTAGAAATGTTATTAATGTAATAACAGGCAAAAAGTAAAATGTACAGAAATGACTGCATCATAGTCACTCACTTGAAGAAATCCCATTTATTCAAACAGAAATGGAAAAAGGGTTATAATCTTCAATGGGCAACATTTACATTTTCACCAGTTAAGCAGTTTGCAAAAAAAATTAGGTTTTAACATTCCTAAAGTTTTGAACATTTACCAGATAAAGGACATTTCCTAATACTTATTCACATAAGACCAATCCAATTAGTTTTTAAAATCAAATCCAATTTGCTACAACGTGATTGATTGGAACTATGAAGTGCTTAAAAAGATGCGCAGCAGGATGGCAGGAAAAAAAAAAAAAAGAGGGCACAATCTTTACTGCCACATTTAGCACAAGAAAAACAAGTCTGCTTTCCCCTGCATATCTGTCCCAAGTCACGGCTGTCTTAATACAAACACCACACTACAAACACCCCCCCCTCCAAGTGAGGTTCATCAGTATGCACCAGCTTATTACCCTATAAATCCAGCAAGCACAGAACGCATCGCCAAACTGCAGTACGTCGCAAGCCTAGTAATTGAATGTATACTTGGAGGAGGTTTGCTTTGTTCTAATATATCCTGGTAATGGGACAGAAAAGAGTCAAATAAAGGCAGGTTAGAACAGAATGATCTTTGAATTCAGTAATAAGGTCCCTGGTTTTTTACATGCACACTGTATAAGCTGCCTTTAGTTCCACTGACAGGTGACGTTGCTGTATGGCAAAGACGGTACAATTATTAGTTGCAAATCACCTAACCTGAAAAGAGTGATCTTTTCAGTTTATGAATAATCACTAACAGACTTTTGCAACAGTGCAGGATGGTGGTGGTTATCACTACAACCAGATCACACCGGGTGAGCTTTTCCACCATACCCACCCCCTAATACTTTGTGTTAAACATCGCTATTACTTCTTCACTCCAGTTCGATGACTAGTACCAACCCCGTACAGCTAACGCCAGGCTGCTGTTCCTGCTCTTGACATACTAACACTGATGAGATGCAGACATTTCACTAGTTAACTCCGGTAATAATGTCAACTATCATCATTTTACTATTTTCTGATATACGTTGCTTCACTTAAAGTCGTACATCCCAGATAAAAGTAATTGCAAGGCAACCTCAGCTTCATTTAAAAGTGGGGGTCAGGGGAAGGAGACGTGTGTTCCAGAGAAAAACTAGAGAGAGTGCCCAGAGCAAAGCCAAAAGGTGCTAAGAAGGAATTACAAGAAAATCCTAAGATTTTATAATTTTAAATTATTTTCAAGCCATCTATTGACATTTGTGTGAGACTTTTTTCAGTATACTCTCGGATCAGAAATAATTTTTTTAAGGCTGATCATCCGCTTTATTCCTAGGTAAAAGAAACAAAACCCTTGGAGAGAGGAGAGGGGGAGGAAGAAAAAAAAAAACAAAAACCAAACAACTGAGATGTTGCAACACTGGCAAATCCTCCACTAACACAAATAATACACGCTTAATTTGTTGTCAATAAAAAGAGCAATAGCTTCCCAAACCTCACTTTTTTAGGGTAAGCTATATATTAGGCAACAAGAAAGAAGTGCAAACCAGACAGGCACGGGAGGACATATGAGCATCTTGATAAACAGACCAGGTTGAGAGAAGGAGATTTAGCGGTGGAACTCAATTCCAGCAAGAGCCTGCAAATATACATAGAAACAAACCAACCGGGGAAAAATGTAAAAGGACCCCATTTGCACAATCAGGCCCTGGGTGAGTTACCCCGTCCACGGGGACGCAGGCAGTACCGGAACAGTGTCTTGCGTAGGGGGTCACTTCAAAACGTGTTGTGCGAGACAGCCCCTTCCATTTCTTCCGCCTGTATTTCTCGGAGGTGGCAACGCACAGCGAATGGCTGAAGCATTTAGCATTTCCCGGTGACAGCACCGACCTGGCAGTAATGTCATGCAAGTAAATGCAAAGACACCAAATTACTTCCCCGTGCAGTGAAGAAGGGAAGAAAGATAAAATGTAGACTTGGACAGGCTGCAAAAGTTGGCAAGCGAGGACGAATGGATTAGACAAGAATAGAGCATGTGCTCCGCTCCATTAAATCACACCAATCCACAGGTGATTATTTGAAGTTAAAATATTCAAATACCAGTTGGAAGCCACGGTAATATCTTGATTTCGGTATCAGCTATTTTTTATCAGCTAAATTTCAGGAATATTGCACTATTTAGAAAGACTGCAAGATCTAACCATCAAAATAGACAGTGCATCAATTCTTCTCACCCCAGAAGTCCCAAGGGCAACTGATTTTATCATGGGAGGGGGGATCTAACTGTATGCCCTGAAGGAGCGGTCCAACACAGAAGAGACTATTTCTTTCAGAATCACACTAGCTAAAGAGGACAGAAGACGGCATGTTTTAGCTTAATCGGATAAGTATGAATTAGTGAGTGGAATATAATATAGTTTAAAATGCTGTTAGAGCTCCAAAAATAAAACCACCCTAGCTTCATGCAGTTTTGTATTTATTTGGTGTTTCCCATCTCCTCAGCATAGAAGACAGAGACACATGCATACATATATGTGTATTTTTCCCTCTGCAAATACCAGCTCGATATTGGAGCAGAAAGCCAAACTGGATCCTCGTTCCCTTCAGTACCAACAGCAGGTGTAAAGCTTCTGAAAAACAAATTATTGTTCTAAGCTTTCTCTCTCCAACAGAGCTGCCCCTAGCGCGTACCTTGCTGTTCCCGTGGCCTTCTATTTTGCTGGCAGTAAACTGCCACAGCATTACTATGCATATATTTTGAAGCCGTTACAGTTCCATCAAGTAGACTTTGTACTGAAACGTTATTAACAGCTGAACTGGTAAATCACGATCACCAAGGCCACTCTAGCTCACCTTATTCAAGGTCTGTTTATGCAGAGCTGACAGTCATATATTTATTTTTAATGACCATTAGGGCGTATAATAATAGACTGAGAGGACAACCGCGCCAGCTGACTTCACAGGTATTCAGAAAGATTCTCCTCTTTCCAAGGTGCATCTGTTCTACCACAATGCTTGCACCTAACGATAACAAAAATCTCCCATCTTTCATCAGGCCATAGGGAAAAGCCTTCTCCGAGAAGTATTTATGGTAAACCGTAAAAATCCTATTCTCCTTTTAAGAGTAAGGCTTCCGCAGCTACACAGCTGCTGAAACACCCATTCGCTGCTGCTGTTCCACGCCCGGCCTGTTTTCTTTTTTTAAATGCCACGGGACCCACAACAATTTTCAATAGTACCACAAATTGAAGTCATCAGACCTTTTCCCATCTTTTCTCTACAGTAAATCTCAAAACTGAAGATGTGACTCACACAGAGAGGAGCCTACATCCCTAAAAGTTGGTTTTTTGGTCCTCGCATTTTAATTCCATAGTATTTTACTGGATCCTTACATGTAAATACATTCCTTTCTGCATTTCATGGAGGAAATGATCATTGAAAATGTATTTTTTCCCACACTTGGATCAAAAGGGTACAGAAACAACATTGCGCTTGTCCTACAGACTAATTGGCCTACACTTCATATCTTCCATGCACAGACTACAGAAATATATAGTATAGAGACTTCATTAGTATATGCTCAACACGGTTGCATTATTCAAGAGTGATGAAGACCAAGGTGAGTTCATAGAATCATAGAATCATAGAATCATTAAGGTTGGAAGAGACCTCCAAGATGGGCAGCCTGTTCCAATGTTTAACCACTCTTTCAGTAAAGAAATTTTTCCTTACATCCAAACTAAACCTCCCCTAGCAAAGTTCCTCAGGTTCCCTCAGAGGAGCACCAGTAAAATCTGTATAATGCTCCATGTTGACGATCAGCAGTCAGTTTGCCCTACATAGTTTGCAGAAAGAAATCCACAAACATTTAAAAGATTTTTTTTTTACAAAGGCACTGGAATATTTTTCTTTTTCTTCTTAGAGGTGCTATATTCCTCTGAGTTGAATGGTACAGGGCTCAGAGGAAACGATAAAAACCTACAAAGGTCTTAAAAACTTTTGTGTACCAACAGCATCACAAGTTCTTAGGCCTGTTGTCATAGTCCCTTTTCAATGCTAATAATAAGAATTGCATCATCTTTGGGGTAGAATTCCAATTTTTCAAATTAACACCTGCCAGGGTCTTCAAACATAACAGAAAAGCACATCTTTCTCTGCCTAATACAAGTCATTTGATTTACGGTGTGCACTGTATACTATTTTAAAACACTGTATTCTTGAAAATACGCTTGCTTCTTGTTACAATATTCCAGCTTTAGTGAACTACCAGGCCTCATCCTATTGCACTACAACTGTTTGTAACTGCCCAGAAAGAGACATAAAGCAATGAAAATCTGGTACATAAAATGTTCTATTTGTAACTGATGTTATTTAATTACTAGAAATATAAAGGAATTATGATTAAATTAGGACATTCTTCAGGGTGGGAATATCATATCACAGAGGAGATCATGTTTTTACATCATCATAATAAATCAGGATCTATTCTGCGATTTTGAATTAAAATTGATAGGCTTTTTATTAACTCCTATATATCTCCTAGCTCCCAGAGTTATTGCTAGTGCATCAATGTAGACGTTTTATTAAAGGTGAAAGTGTGTGAATACTATAAAACTGATTTGGATTTCTGAAACATAATTAACTCATTCCCCTGCTAAAAAATTTATCAGAGAACCGCATGTAGAGAAAAGATTACACTGATGAAAAAACAGAATCTTCTTTTATATCCTACCAACATACACAGTAGTTCTGTTTCAACATGTTTCAGTCAGCAACAAACTCCTCTCTAAAATTTTTTTCATAAAGTTTCTTAACAAATTTGCAGTCTTCTTAAAGGGGCGGGGGTGAACCCTCCACAAGATGCTGCCCGACTTCTTCCTCACAAAAGCAAAAAGGAAAGGTAAACCACTGTTATTCCACGTCTGACTTCATTAGTCCAATTCTTTTCTGCTTCCTAAGTGATCGCAGTCCTGGTCTACTGACGAGAAAAGGTTTTACTGCACAATTATTTGCTTTTGCCTACATCCTTGGGCTCAGTTTCTCCATTATCACATTAGCGTGGGTTAAGATTTGCATTGCAGAAGCGACAATGCAATGAACAGAGAAATCTGGATGGTTGATGACTTCTCCTTAATATTCAGGCTGTTCTTTACATTAATGTAACTCTTTAGTGACAAACACTGATATCCCACTTAGTAAAAGTGTGCCAAGATGTAAGATGATTTAAGTCCAATATACCAACACAAATCCTTCTTGCTGTTAATCGTCCAACATTTTCATGTCTTACCCGTTTTCACACTGGTAGCTCAGTGGTGCACTGAGATCGGCTACAGGCAGCTAGCATTTGCAGTCATCCCAGATACCTTTTCCTACTGCTACAAATGCGTCTAAACTCCCTCAAAAAGGGCTGTAGGCGCCTCTTATTAAAATATTCCAGCATCTCATTGATCTAATGTTTTAGATCATTTGAGTAACAAAACCATGACACGCTAGAATATTAAACAAACAAACTCCACAACAGGTTTATGCCTTTTCGGTCTAGTGTTTAAAGAAAAACGCTCACAGCAAAACTAGCTTTCAACACTACTGACCGTCTTTCATTTTGAAACGTTAACTGCAGAAAGACAGACTTTTTTTTTCTTTAAATGAACGCAGATGATCATTAACATCGAAAGACCCTTCACAGTGTGATTTCAATAGCTATAGGTGTAAAATATCAGCTGCTGAGGATATTCTACCTCAGCCTACCACTCTAAATTCAGCCCAGATTTCCTCCCTTTCAACGGGGAGCTCATTTAGTGTAAAAAGATATTGGACACATCTATTTTGAGAAACAAGTTTGAGTCTCTGCAAGGAGCAAAGAACACGCAGCACTTTCTGAAAACTTTGTTCCTTTAAAATGCTCTTTTATTGGACACACGAGATGAAAGCAAGCATGTTCACCAAACATCTTTGAAATTCTTGCCCTTGGATCTATAAAGACTCAGTACTGTGAAAACTCTTCCGCAGTCCCAATCCAAACTAAACTCCTGGTAGTGCAAGGAATGGTTTAGGGCCTGGTGAATCTTCAGCGTAGAGATGAAGCCAGCATCTTTGTCAATTAGCTCCGCTGAAGTTTTCCCTACTGGTCTTAATCAGAGTTCATGCCTAATAAGAGTCCTCTGCAAAAGGACTCCTAAAACAAAAAGTGCGCATCTACACTTGTTCATCCTCCAGCCTGGGTACAGCTAGGGTAACAACTCTCCTCACAGAGAGAGGGACGTCCTCTGCCAACGCTTTAGCAGCTAATTTGGTCCAATTTCTAGTGAAAGCAGTTGTCTATTGGCAGGACTTTACATAGCAATATACATGGGACTTCCCAAAGGTATGCAGAGTACCATACTGAAAACCGCAAAGCTCAGTCCTGCTAGATTGCTAGCTTCCATCTCAAAGCTCAGCAACATAAATAAGACAGTGTAGGAAGCCTGCTGTCATTGCTATTGCATATTGTACCTGAATAAAGAGATATCATTAGATTTCTAATACCATAAACCTTACATCTTTTATGAGGTAGAACACAAATAAAAAAGATGCATCTCTCCTGTCTAAGCAAAGTGGAATGACTCAAAGATTGGCATAGTATTATGACAGGATCATTTTCTCCTGAGTTGTTTTGGGGTTTTTTTTGTTTGGTTTTTTTTTGTTTTGTTTTTAAATTCATCTGGCCTAAAGCACGGTGTCTTCAAAGTTCTCCATTTCTTTTTGGAACATCACCCATCCTAAAGCATATTTGCCCTGTAACCTTAGACATGCCCTCAAGTTAAGGAGTCAGAAAGAGTATTTCATCTAAAATAAAGCATTCTTCTCAGTCATTTTTTCGGGCCAAATTGTACAATGTCTGGCTTTAGCATGACTCATATACACAGCACTCTGCAGTCTGTGTTTTGCTGTTGCTGCTAAGACAATTACACAGCTGCAATGCCTTGGATGAGACCATGCTATGGACAGGAAAGTAACCTCTTCTCTACTGTCACACACTAGTAACACACTAGTCAACGGCCCAAAGAGCACTAGATGCAAAGAAAATTTTTTATTTTTCTTTTTCCTTCAAACACGGTAGATTAGAAATGAAAGTGCTCCTGTGTTACAGGATCGCTGTCTTCAGGGTGGAGAAATATTGACCAGGTAACCCTTACCTCTCTCACGCAGATTATTTGATTCTGAGCATTTCCTGCTCCAAGTGTCAGCTTTTATTACTGCAAAACAAATTGTTTCCTTCAGACTCCACTATAGTGTAGGAAATTGAACTGATTTGAGAGATTAAGCCATTAAAAATCCGAATGGAAAGATTTGTGTAATGTCAAATACTGATATAAATGGCATAATTTATATAGCCTAGGCAAAAACTAGGTGACAGAGACCAATCACCAGCTGGATAGCAAAAACTTTTATGAATCAGCTATTGTTGGTAACACTAATGGTGGATCATGAAGGGCTTTGACACCTACAAACGTTTGTGTTTTGCCCCCATCCCATGGTGAGAAAAAAAAAACTCCACCCCAGTAACATTACTTTAAAATCCTCTGTTTCAATTTAGGCTTCACTATATCTGCCCAAACACTGGTTCTGCAGCACCTTTAAAATGGTTCTCAAAGCTAGTAGTTTTCCACTGCCTTAATAGAATTCATCATCGGAAACCATTAAAAACTCTTCTGACAACAGCTGTGCTGAGAAAGAAACGGGACCATTTTTGAAGTTAGGGAGAAATGGAGAGAGAGGAACTGAAGGTGAACGTTAGTTTAGTCTTGTCACTTGTGGCCGCTAGCTTTATGCAGCAATTAGCAGTAATGTGGCTGTATTAGCGTTGATCTGTGAGTTATGTGGAGAGTTCAAGGTTTCTTTCCATAGAGTTCCTGCATGCCTACCTAAAAGAAAATTTAATTTTATATTGAAGGACAAACAGTATTAGCTGTTTAATTTAAAACGTTCACATTTCCCTCAACTACCAACCTATAGCTTTGCGAGTAATAAAAGAAAGAGGTTAGTGGCTTCTTAATTAAAAGGGAATTTAGGACGGAGCAGATATAATCTCTGCACATGGAAATAAGGGAGACCATTAGGACCTATGTCACCTGAGGACCGTAAATCCGCACGGCTTTTGTGGTACAAAACTTCTCTGAAAATTCTCAAGCTGAGGTACTGCTGCCCTCACTTTCCACAAGTAAAATTAGGGAGTCACAACTGGTTTACATAAAGATGATATAGATAATAATCTTTAACAAATAAATGACCACATACCACCTAGCAATAAACTCGCCAGATGTGGAAGCTCAAACTTGTGTGTTTTGCTTGAATAGCAGGGATGTCCAAGAAAGACTTCAGAACTAAATTGCGAAGTCGTCATGTACAAGAAAGGCAACAGATTCTTCTTTTACATCCAATGCCTAAGCTAAGAAATCCACCACGCTCTAGGGCATATCCTCAGCTGTAGTAAAATAACACAGCTAGCGGGACGCTGGCACAGATCTAACATAATTTTCATTTTTCTCCAGTGAGGATTTTGAATCCTCAAAGCTCAGCCCTCTGTATCCATTACCAAGAGGCTTCCCACCAGTGCTCTATGCAGCATTCACAGCACCAAATACGCATCTATCATTTAATTCCGAAAGTTCTTTCAGCCCACGGGTGACTTCTGCAAGACAGGCAGGAGCGTGCAGGGCTTTCTGGAGTCTAGAAAGCTTTTTGAAAGAGCTGTCAGTCAACTGAGGAAACAGAACTGGTCTAAGTGAATGCCAAGAGGACTCTCCCTGCCTGGACTGATCCAGCACAAAGGATCCCGCCATGACTGGGAGCGAAGCACATCCTCATCAGCACAAAGAGTCTCTAAACCCATACAAGCGATCAACGTCTGTCTTAACTTTTTTGAGAGCCCACGTTGTCTGTCTTTTTCTTTCCCAGTTTCTGAGTGTCCAAGGGAAGTGCTGAGATCTGCAGACAGCAAAGTGAAGGTCATCACGGGGGCTACAGAGAAAGCAGTAGTTCACGCACGTGCAAGTCTTCTCTGCCTCCGGACCAGAAGAACAGGCCAGGGAGTCTGTCACTCTGCTCAGGACTTAGTGGAAAACAAAACTGCTTCAGAGTGAGCAACAACTCCTCCTCTTTTTATTGGTGACGTTTGCTAGTATGGTTGCAACAAGGGTTGCATTTGACCACATGGTTTTAAATTGCTACGATTTTTCTTTTGAAAAATAGCACGGTAACGTTTACCAAGACCTGCAAAAAAATCCAACTCAATTTTTAAATGAAAGTCAACTTCATGGATTTCTTCAGTATTTTCCACATACAACAATTAAAACAAACTAGAAAACTGCTTGCATCTTTAAGCAAACTGCTGCGGGGGAGGAAGGGAAGAGGAAGTCATGTAAACACTCTTTAAATGTTAATTCCAGAGTTTAATTGTAGCTCACTGCAAGCCTATTAAACCCTGACTAAGTGCACCTGACAGACTGACAACAGCACAATGCTAATGCATGCCAGGGAAGAGCAGTAATTAGCTGCTTTAAAAGGGTGAGATTTGGGGGAAACTGCTAACAGAACAAAAGAAAATGGGGGGGAGGGAGAAGGAAAGGAATGATAACTCTTTTTTTTCCCCTGTTACACTGTTTTACATCTTATGTAAATCTCTCTGCAGAACTCGGGAGACTGTCAGGACTGGGCTGTGAAAACTTTTGAAACGGCAAAAAAAAAATCTCAAGGCTACTGGGGAGGAGACAAGGGCTGTTTAGTTTTTACACCTTCATTTTCTGTGTGGACTCTGTGAACAAACTAAGGTAACGCTGAAAGCGATGTTGGAAAAGGACCTGGAAAGAAGGCGACTTGCTCATCTGATATTTCTGCCAATTCCATAGAACTGGAAACTTGCTTAGTGAATAATCTTATACGCGGCCATCTGTCTGTCTGTCTTTCCTGCATACACCAACAGAGAGAACTCCTCCAAGCAGATTGGGAGGGAAGCAGAATTGGTTCATGTCAACCAATAAATATCTCACAGTAGGTCATCTCCTCTCTCTGAACAGTTGCATTACATTTCATTGGACACCCAAGTTAAAAGCCAACGTTGTGCTTTACACTACAAGCTGATTTGTTTAACTCTGAACAAAGATCAGATCCCTTCTGGGAGATAATGCTCCAGAGGTTTAGAGTACCAAAAACTTCGGGGGGCTAAGTTTAGCATTTTAAAACTACACTGAAATATACCACGTTTACCTGTACATTACATCCAGCCTACTGTAACACCAAAAACATGGCAAATTTCAGGAGTCTGAGCTAATCGTGTTAGCTTATCCTAAGTTTTTTTATGATAAACTAAATCATAAGTTTTACTAAAACTTTTCACTCTATCTTCTTATTCCAAAGTATGAACAGAGAATTTTATGTTATATATCTGTTATTTCTTTCAGACTATACCCATTAAGGATGAGGCTGCAATGGCTACTCTCAGGCTGTTTAACAATAACTAACAACAATCCTACAAAAATCCACACCGCTTCCGAGATTCCAAATACAATAAGACCTCTTGGTGCTAAGACTGTTTAAGGCGACAACCATTCTTTCCCAAAGCAGCATGGCAGTGCTCTAACAAAGGCATCATCCTCTTTTGACAAAAAGGTGACACAGAAATCCGTGCCAGTGAAGGAACTCCAAAATTTAACAAGGTGAGACCAACGAGAACATCACTTCTCTTCCACTTACAGCAAACATTTCATTAAGACCCAGGAGCACATTTATGAAAAGCAGATCCACTATCTTAAACCACAGTGGACCGATTTCAAACTGCTGGAATATTTTCATACATCTGCTTCCTCATTTAGCTACCTTTGTAGCATAAGCGTAAACAATAGTTAAACTAAAACTAAAGAAATCAGACTTCATAAACATTTCTACTTTTCCTAAGCTTGTTCCGAATTCCTGCACACATCAAAGCAAACTGCCTACAGTACTGTGGTTTTTCAAGTTATCGGTCTTACAGACCATTGTTGGTTCCCAGGCCCTGAGGTTCAGAAGCAAAATGATAGCAATTAGCTCCCATTTCTTTGGAAGAGCATTTTGTGCACCTGGTGGGAGACCTGTCTCTTAAATGGCTGCCCCAGGAAAGGGGGAAAGTCCAAGAATTAAAGTGCCTCAGTGGCAATAACTGCGCAAGCTGTTCCATTGGCTCCGTGCTTGCTCTTTGTTAGAAACGACCTTGCAAAGGTAGAGAAGGCAGCGGGAGAACCCACAGAAATAAAAAATAGTAAGGAAACAATTAAAGAGCAAGATAGTGTTCTAGGAGAGGGGATCCTGAAGGCTCACAAAAGGGTCTCGCTCAGTTTCCCACTCTATCCGATCTTATTTCGGTTTACTGCAGGGTACAAAATCCCACATTGGAATATCAGTTTCTTAATTTGTGATTTCTTATATCGGTGGATAATACATTTGGAGTTTTATGTGACATGTGCTGCATATTAAAGGACACGGGGTTTTTTTGTGGATCCATGTACCTCTCACTTCGGCTGGCGGTAAAGCATGGCTGTAAGCAAGAACCTAGAGGACTTAGGCTGCCTTTTGTTGTCATAAAGAAATCTCCTCTAAGACTGATCCTTTTACTGTTGGACTCAGTTTGTGTCTTTAATGACGCACTGAAAATTGGAAGCGTTTGTTCACAGCTGCCTCTGTCCCCAAGTCTGGATCCCTTCCATCATCTCGGATTCCTTGCAGGGGGCTGTGGTAATTCATTTGATTACGCCAACTCCCTCGCTGTGTTACCATGTGTCCGTGTTAGAGCAGCCGCTCTGCAGGCCTGTGGCTTCTCCCTCACCTCTTCCAGTTATCATTTGAGCCATGTGGCAAACTGGCATGTAGGTGAGAGATTTAGCATTGGGACACTCTTACAGTGCCAGGTGCTCTTTGACATACCTCGCTTTCCTAACAAAGGTGCATGCAACTGCCCTCGAGGAACTGAAACGCGCTGGCTTGCAACAGGCAGAGAAATTTCAAGTGGGGTGGCAAGGCTGCCCACTGCTCCTTTTGTTCCTTGCTATTATTCCTCAGCGGTATTACCATAATCCTCTCCAGACAGCAGCGTTCCGTGCCCCATCCGAACAGCCAGTAACCAGCTTCTATCCGTCACAGCTAGAGGGTCTGGTCAGCAGGGGCACCTAATACATCCAAATAGTATCTTTGCAGTAAATTACAGATCTCCACAGCAGACGCAGCCATCCTGCTAGATCTGTGGGCACAACTCCTGATCACGTCAGCTGACTTTCACCCACCACGTGCTGACTCCAAGCACCAAGCTGAGAAGTCTCACAATCTCTCCATTTCTATTTTATTTTCCCATGACACCTGGGAAGACAGCCAGGGAAATTTAGCCAAATAACTGGAACTGTACAGGAATAGCACGGAGGAGTACTGCAATTCTTCAAAACATGTCTAAGGACAACACGTTACAGTTTTCTGAGCGTGAAGAACTTAGGAGGCTTCATCTTTTCTCTTCCTGTTGAAGAATTCTCCCATTTTCTTTTAAATAAGCAGACCCCTTTAAATAAGCTGACTTCTAGCCTTAATTTTGCTATGAGACAAAGCTCTTGCCAGGCTTTCTTACATATGCCACATATTTATTCAACTTTGTACTTTAAAGACCAGGGAAGAATACTATTAAAAAAAAAAAAGAAAAAGATACCAATCAGAAAGTGAAGATTATTACTCTTTTTAAGCATGAGCTTTGACTTCTGATATGGCAAAGTATGATATCCTCTGGAGACAACAGACAAGGTGGTTGACGAGAACATATTCAGTTTTGGGGAAGACATCTTCTAGAATCCTTTAACGAGCTCTGCCTTTCTTTTAATATCTTTATAATGCTCAGGTGCAATTTACAGACAATACTAAATCAGAGAGTTGTGAACATCAGTCAGAGCTGGGAAGTGTTAGTGACAGAGCCAGAGGCATTAGTGGGCAGAAAATGACAGCATGAGTTTCAATTTAGAAAAATGCACATAAAAAAACCACCTAGGGAGACAGAAATCAAGGTGTGGCTGGCTATTCACGGAGTGGAAGAAATCTAGGCAATACTAACAACAGAAGAGAAGCGTGGGCGATAGATACTCCCATGTTGCAGCATTACCAAAAAACAACACAGGCTTAGTCCGGTTGCAGACCAAAATCCATGAGGACAACGCATCACGGAGTGCAGAAGTGCTAATTGCCTGACCTTTGGACAGTTTTTAGTGTGAGCACACTATAAAGAATGAATTCAGCGCGGGACATAATGTTAGCTGTAAGGCTGACAAATTGCAGTGAGTTAAGAAAAGACCAGCAGAACAGATTAGAGCATGGAAGAACTGATTTATGATGGAAAATTTATATAATTAAATATTTATTATCCTGGCTAGCTGAAAAAGGAGACAGGATGGGAAGACATAACAGTTTGCAAACACCTGAAAGGGTATTAACAGTGAAAATAGGCGATGGATGATGCGTACCTATGCCTGCAATATGCTGGCATGAGGGATTGAGTTCTAGTATAAGTTTTAAATAATGAGCCCTAGACTATTACTCAGTGGGGCACTAAGAGCAACACTGAAATGAGTGGTCTTACAGGAAGAACAACATGATTCTCTGTATGGAAAGTTTAAAACCAGTCTGGAGAAAATTCTGGCAACAAGGCATCCTACGGTGGCACCGACATATTTAGCAGAGCTTTGCTAATTTGTAGTGAGCTGTGGAGACCGTGCTGTGGTATGCCAATTATTACGTTACAATATGGTTCTACGGATCATACGGGACAGGTGTTTGCTTAAATATGACTGTTCACAGTAGCCTTAACGTGCAGCGATGATGCCAGAGTCAGGGAAGCGCTCAGAAGAATAAATCCATTTGCCTGCTTAGAGAGGAGTATAATAAACATTGCTGAGATTACACCAGTTAAACTATGACTTGCTCTAACCTGTAGTCCTACAAACTCTAACCTCCTTAAGCTATAAGCTGACAATATTATTCTGAAACATTAAAAAAAAACTCTTGCGATTTGCTCTATACAAACAGAATAACCCAATGATCTGAATGTGTAAAAAGTAAATGCATTAGCAGCAACTGAAAAGCACGCTTTCATTCAAAGAGCCACACGACTCCTACAGTGGCGAATGAAGTCCTAGCTCTAACCAGCACAAACGTAAACAACTACGAGCAAGGGAAAGAAGACTGTGAGATGGCAAGGTGATAGAAGGGAAGGAAAAAATCCATATGATCTCTAGAGAAAGTATTTCAGGATGCTAGATTCTTCATTCCTTGTTTTGTTTCACCCTCCAGTGAGCACCTACACTTGCTTTGCTGATGCTGACTGTATTTCCTTGTAGTGTACCTCATCAATTACTTGTGTAAAAAATACGGTGCTATACCTACTTCAGCTACGTAAATGGAAAAATTTGGTGTTAACAAGATCAGGGACCTTAATTAAGGTTGGGACCTTAATTCAACCACTTGTAAAATCTCACTAAAATTCTCGTCCCTTTCCATTCAGGGGTTTGTGTCAGTCTAATCACAGTATTTTTTTTGCGTGTTTCACACTTCGAATGTACGTATTCATATAGGGAGTAGGTGGGGAAGTACTGCTGTTACTCACAATTTATGAATGGTAATAAAGCCACAGGCAGACCCAAAGCTTACATGGGCTGCTCTGGCAGAGGGGTGAGCCAGGTCCTGTTACTCTCAGGACAACGACCCACCCAAGGGACAGAGACAACGAGCAGAGCTTCGGGAAGGGAAGCAAAGGAAGCCCTCCTTCCTCGAACTCCCACCATTTTGGTTCCCATCTCATTCCTCAAACATCGTCTCGCATCTTCAGTCCTGCCCTGAGTTATTTTACTCTCCCTCATCTCCTTTGCTTCCAAATTCCCAAAGCATCGACCCATCTCCACGGTCTGGGGTGGGGTGGAGGGTTAGCCCCTTCCTGCTCAAATTTCATTCTGTTGAAACTGCAGAGCAAACTTCTGTAAGGGGACTTCAGTCATGTCCAAACGTGGTAAGTTTCTCCATAGCCATATGCAAGCAGGACCTCAACATTTTGCTGTCTCCAAAAGATGAAACATCAGATCAGAGTGTCTGATGAGCCTACCTGTAGGTGAGAGAAAGCAGCTGCGTACACCGTGTCATCCGAAACCCCTGTGGCAAGGGGATTACGTACAACAGATTACTTAGTGTTGTCCATACAGCTGTTGGCCCCAGCAAACAGCGCAAATATAGTACAACTGCATATTTATAACTCCTCTGTTAAATCTTTAATCAACCGATAGCAAAACTAGGAAAGATAACTGCTCCATGAAACCTTCATCAGACACGTAATTAAACGTACCAAGGCTGCTCAACTTAAACATTTCTGATATTACACTCCCAATATTTCAGCTTTTCAGTCGTGCTCACACTTCGTAATTTTCTGTGATAATCAGATGTACAGTCTCAAAGTATAAGGCATATGACATTGACTTTCTGAGCTTCAGATGAGAATCCGCTGCAGTTACACGTATATCTTAGAAGGAATATTCTAAAAGAATTTGGTTTATTGAAAAATCTATCCAGGGCCGATAATATCTGCCTAAGATTTACAAAAATTTCTGGGAGACTTAAATGCAGTATCTGAGGAAAATCAATGAGGGCTGATGTTATCTTCAGAAAGAGGAGAGGTTTCTTTTTCTTGTAAGAGTTATTAAAAACCTTGCACTACTCCAAGAATTCTCATAATGTTAGCAATTGCAAGTAACAAGTCCTCTTAATGAGGTATAAAGTACTTTTGATTATTTATCCTATATATGGTGAGCAAGATAACGTCCCAGGTTGTAATTTCCATTTTCTAAAGGCTCCCCACAGACATCTTCCTTGGCCATCTGTTCTCTGGACCCAATGTAAATGGCTGTCTGCACCATGCCCTACCTGCTGGGGTGAGGCAGACACCTATCCTTGGCTTCATGGCACTGCGCGTGCCTCCCAAGAGAGGCGTTTTTCAAGGACTCAATAACTGAGAAGAACTATCACAGAAAGCTACAAAATCCTGAATAATACAGAGAAAGTGAGTGGGAAATGAATATTTACTATTTCTCATCATACGCGGTATGTAGGCAAATCAGTATTGTTGCGAGGCAGCTGGCTAAAACAAGCACAAGAAAGTACAAAATAATATTTTGAAGCTTCCTATTCAGATAGCACCAAGACCCAAAGTATACACTGATCTAAAAGGGAAGGAGAGAAATTAATGGAAAACACGTCCACCAGTACCCATAAAAACAATGATTCACGCGCAGCCTCTGATTTGAGATGTCCCAAAACTACTCCACAGAAGCGAGAAAAATATGCCAAAGGCGGGTTTTTCTACATGTGTAATGTTTCTTACCGTCACAGGTTGCTGTCACAAGCAGGATGCTGAGCCAGGAGAACTTTTAATCAAATCTGGTATCCCAGTTCTTATGTGGTTTTTTTTTTTTTTTCTTCTTCTTCCAAATGAAACATACTGATTTAGAAATACTTGGTTTAAAGAAAACTTCACTATCACTCCACTACCTCTGAAAAAAACCCACCTCTATCCTGGGAGTTAAAATCTTTAACTGTACAAATACAAAACTACCAGTTAGCAAACAGAACCACTCTGTTCAGGCTATTTTTGAGCAGCTTTACTAATAGTATTTCACTGATGTCCTCCCTTCGCAAGCATAACACCAATGAGCTATTAACTCACTTAGTCACACAGGACCACATTAACTACATCTTCCACACCTGAATTCACATCTGAGTCCAATTCAGAACTACATTAGTTTCCAGACCTTCTCTACCTCTTGTTGCTTCCTCTTAGATTTTGACTGCATCTGCCTAGTTCTCCTTTGATGCACCATCTTTCTCCTTTCTTATCATCCTCTGAACCATTTCCACATTTAAGAATTTGTCTTTTGTTTACGCTGATATCTTGAAATCACCCATTTCCCAAGTTCAGTCATCTCCTCCCTTAAGCTTTCAGCCTATTGTTCCTCCGCTTTAAAGAAACTTGGTCACTAGACACCTGTCGTGGTTTAACCCCAGTTGGCAACTGAGCACCACGCAGCCGCTCGCTCACCCCCCCACCAGTGGGATGGGGGAGAGAATCGGAAGGGTAAAAGTGAGAAAACTCGTGGGTTGAGATAAAAACAGTTTAATAGGTAGAGCAACAGTCACGCACGCAAGCAAAGCAAAACAAAGGAATTCATTCACTACTTCCCATGGGCAGGCAGATGTTCAGCCATCTCCAGGAAAGCAGGGCTCCATCACGCCTAACGGTGACTTGGGAAGACAAACAGCACCACTCCAAACATTCCCCCCCTTCCTTCTTCTTCCCCCAGCTTTATATACTGAGCATGATGTCACATGGTATGGGATATCCCATTGGCCAGTTTGGGTCAGCTGTCCTGGCTGTGCCCCCTCCCAGCTTCTTGTGTTCCTCCAGCCTTCTCAGTTGGTAGAGCATGGGAAGTTGGAAAGTCCTTGACTAGTATAAACACTACCTAGCAACAACTGAAAACATCAATGTGTTATCAACATTGTTCTCACCCTAAATCCAAAGCACAGCACTGTACCAGCTACTAGGAAGGAAATTAACTCTATCCCTGCTGAAACCAGGACAACACCTCAAGTCTATTGAGGATAAGAAGTGCAAAGAATGTTAATTCAGCAGAAAATATAAATCTAGTTGTCACTTGATAAAAAGTACCTGGGGGGGGGGGAAGAGCTGAAAATACCTTATGTTCTTTAGTGATACACAAATGAATCCAAACGATACCTACTGTAATTTATGAATTTGAATTATTCAAGCTACAGTCGGGAATTATTTCTGAGGAATACAATTTTTTAAATTACCTTTTAAAAATTACCGTATATGTGCATTACTGATATTAAAATGACAACACAATCTTTTTAAAACAAAGGTCCTATTTAGTTTCTTGCCTACCTCCAAAAATGCATTTTGCTTCATATATGGAGCCGTAAGAAAAAACTCCAAAGTATGTGTTCCCATCAGCTGCAGATGCTGCTAGGTCTATCAAAACAAGAAATACAGATGTTACTGTTGCTAGACACCCGCTTCTCTTTTTTAACCCTACTGATGACTCAAGCTGTAAGAGCAAAGAGGAAAATTTACTGCCATGTTTTAGGAACCTCGTCAGTTATATTTACGGTAAGATGATTTTTCTAGTTTTTTAAATAAAAAAATACAGACTCATGGTCAGCTTAAGTCACACCCCAGATTTGGTGCTTACTGATAAGAAAGTTACACGTAAGGTTTCAGTGCTATAACAAATTTATTACGGTATTAAATTGATGCAATATCAATTAAAAAGTAGTGGGCTTAAAATATATTAAAATATATTAATTAAAAATATCTTTTTTATTAAAACATATGTATGGGACTTTTAAACGTGTTTATTCTGTATCTACCTATATTATTGCCGATTAACTAGCTGACAGTGAACTACTGTGCCTTGCCTTTCTTGCACATATTTTTTCTCCCGTCTCATTTTCACATTGAGATTGGATTAATTTGGTGCAGGCCAACTCATTCGAGCAAGATTTTACCATCTTGCCTCTCATCTATCTCATGAAAACTCTGAACATTCACCTCTCCTGCTGCAGTATGTGACATGACCTCAACAAACATTTTAGAAAAATGGATAAAAATACGTTTTCATCTTGAAACTGGGCCAAGCAAAATCAATTCTGCATAGATCATGTTTATTAGACACAGGGAAACTGATAGCCTGTGGGTTTAATCTATGAATTTATACGCACTCAAACATGCATCTCGGACAGTAAAGCAACTCTGCCAGAGTTTATAGTGAGAGTTGCAGTGCAGATTTTGCAGTTCTGTGTTCCTCTCTTCTTCCACAGGCGCAATGAAAAAGCGTTTTCAAACTAGAATCCAGAAATCCATCGTTTTTTCATTGCAGTTTCCAGCCTATATTACAGAGCAGTGGAAGTTTTTTCACAAGATCAGCCAGTTGGGTTTCAGATTTCATCTTGTGAAGACCTACAGACTCAGTACTAACGCTACAAGTAAAGATTCAAAAATTTCATCCAGATGACACACACATAGGAAAAAAAGAGACAAGCACAAGTTTGTGATAAAATCATTCATCTATTGAATTTCCCGTTTTTCTTTCCTCGTGGAAATAGGAGTGAAGTTTTTCTTTCTCCAAACCAGAACATAATGCTGTGAGGCCCTTTCTACATCTAAATCCTGGCTCTGCTGAGGTCACCAGGAGCTTTGCCAACACCTTTAATCAAAGTAGGTTTTCACCTTTCATGTTTAAACTGATCTAATAATGATAGCTAATAAGGGTCAGTTATTGAACTGCATGACTGGGAGAACTAATATGCCAGCCTGTAGAAGGCTTAATCTCCTAAACACCAAATATAATTTTCTTCAAATATAAATTGCCCTTTCAGTTTGAAAAAAGGATTTAGATGTTAATTACTGGCCTCAATAGTCTTCATAATTCACAAAGTGGCTGCAGCTGCAGCAAAATCTTTAGAAAAACAAACACCCAAACAAAGGGGCAAATTAATGCAGTTACCTCCAAGATGCGTGCCACATCTGGGCATCTCTTTTGGGTAAATATCTTTGCATAGCTGGAAATTTGCAACAAAAAGAACAGCAGCAATAGTTATTGCAAATAACAATCCCTAGCAATATATAGAAGAGAGTGAAGATTTTCAAGAAGATTAGGTCAAGAACATTCTATTTTTTTTTAATCAGGTGGGAAAATTTCAAATTGTCTTTAAAAATTTTGGTCAATTATAAAAAATAAATAATTGCCAACCATATTCAGGTGTTTTATGCTGCTTGGCTGATGAAGTGGAAGATATACATGGTTGCGAAACAAAAAAAAGGTAGCTGACCCTTAAGGTCTTTCAGTAAAGGCTCTTCCATACATAGGACAGATTTTGGAACAAAAGCAAATTGATAAATGAGCAAACCAAAACTGTCGTTATTTGCTGACATTAATGAATTCATCAAAAATGAACTGAGCAGGCAGGTCATTGACAAGGAGCAAACAACAAGAGAGCAATAGTGTGATGGGGATTCTTGAAGCCTCTAGTTCAAACAGGGGAAAAAAATACTGAAGCAGAAAGGACAAAAACCTCCCAGCCAAATTTGCCAATCAGTTAATTGAGAAAT
This sequence comes from Pygoscelis adeliae, assembly GCF_000699105.1. Lineage (NCBI taxonomy): Eukaryota > Metazoa > Chordata > Aves > Sphenisciformes > Spheniscidae > Pygoscelis > Pygoscelis adeliae. The sequence continues at coordinate 1,477,732 of NW_008825610.1, forward strand.
ACTCACATAGGAAACAAATGACTCCTTCTAATCAAACATCATTTGCAGAAGAAATGAAATCACATTTAACTAAGAAGTGGCACAAAACCAGATGAATAAGAAGATAAATTTGAGATAATTGCAAAGATAACTGCAAAGTCAGGGAATGGAACATAAATTTGAGATCTGATAGGTTTCCTGGATGTTTTGAAGCACGGAAGAGTTGGCTCGACAAATTAACATGCAAGGTGGGGTAAATAAAGACTAAGATTGGTAAACTTTTCATCGATGAATTTTAAAGTTTCATGTATTTTAAATTTGTACAGGTCCTATTTTCAAAAACAGAGAGCAATATTTATTGCACTGGAAAATATGCCCATAGTCCCTGCTTTTCTTTAGAAAGACTGTATCTTCGAAGTCTCAAATACTGATATTGTAGCATTAATACCATGCTTCACTTACAAAACAAAATTTCATTTAAATAAACAAAATAAAACTTATGTTGCACTCTGGAGAAATACCAGCTTGTTGGGAAATTTAAAAAAAAAAAGACAACCCAACACCCGAAACCCAGCTTATTTGTTTTTTGGAGGGAAAAAAAATAATCAAAAATCCTTTGGAAAGGATATTTTTGGCTCATTTCCTTGAGACAAAGAAGTGAATCCTTAACTCATGAGAAACTTCAGAACCTCTTCTGATTTATACTTTCTTACTTCAGAACCTCTCCTGATACACGCTTTCCGATCAGAAACTGTGAAATAATTTTTAATGCAGATGGGCCGATTCTGGAATCCAATGAAACAAAAGTATCAGTTAAAGAAAAGCAATGAAAACGAAAAGCAATAAATTCTCCAAAAGCCTACACTGAAAGAGACTACCCATGCAAGATGTTTAATTACTTCTTTTATTGACTAAATTCACTTAATAAAGTAAACTGGTCACAGCTGCTGTGTGTCTCGTTCCCACAGGCACGTTGAGCAGTGTGGCACGGAGCTAGCACAAAACAGAAAAGTAGGTTGCTACATCTGCCGCAGCGGTGACTGGTGCTGTAGCCCCTTCTGTCTGTCCCTGGAGAGCCACACAGCCAAAATTCATTTTGCTATGTGCAAGAATGCTACAAGCCAGTCTTACAAACTGGGATGTTTTCGGTAGCCCTGTGTACAGATATTTTTGGTAGCAGTATTAAAAGCGGTGCTAATAAAGGCTTCTCAGTAGTCATACGTTTTGTCTATGGCTAATAGAAGTTGGTTTGGTTCAGGTGGTTTCCTGGGTGTAGCTCTTTATATACACCAGTTCTCCTGAGTATCTGCTCTCCGTTCCCTGTGACTGAAAGACCTGCTGAGAGCCGGTCTTATCCCCTTGAAAAGCAATATATTTTCAGCTGGAGACCGGTCAAACTAGTAACGATTATTTCTGAATTATGCGTGAAATTAAAAATATTACGAATCTAACATTAATTACCACCATTAAGAACAAGCTACACTCATTCATGTACCTGGTTTTTTGGACACAGCTGCAGTTATAGGACAAACTCAGGTTGTGGGACCGATGCAGGGAAGAATTACCTTGCAAGGCAAGAACGGAATTCAATCCAGAGTAAAGTCAGGCATCTGGAAAGAGCTCCAGGTTGGGCAGCCAGAAGGACTCCTCAAGTAGCCCCCAGTGCTGGACGGAAGGACCAAAAATACTCAGTTTTAGGTGTCGTTTCCTCCTGACCAGAATAGTAAGAGGAAATGGGAATCATATGCCTCCACTGCAAGCCTTGGATGCAAGAACAGCTCCTCACAACACGAACATCAGGCTGCTTTTTCTACCACCTGAACGGTGGCTGAAGTAAACTGTTCTGGAAAGAAAATACAATGCTGCTGCAGAAATAGCAGATGATTCAGATGTTTGGGTTAAACTTCTAAGTTACCTAGGCTTATATAAATTATCAGCATTTACTTTTGGCCCTACACACAATGCCCCAGTTATTTTTCCGATCTTTATTTGCGTGATCACCTCAGTGTATGAAGGACAAGGACAGGACAGAATTAGAACCGGCAGACGCCACACCTGAGAAAAGGTGATTCTTTCTGTTTGCTGTGTTTTATCTGCACCAGCTATATCAATACCAATAAAAAGATGTACTTTTAAAATTATATCAAGAACATCCTACACATAGATGTTCAGATTTCAAGTTCTGCTGATATCAAAGTTAACACACGATCAGAGGAAACTCTCCAAGTTTCTCCTTTTAGTGAAATTACCCAGATTATTTCTTTTTAAACTTTAAAATTTTACCATGCTTATTAAAATATGGATTGCGGCTTCTGCAGTGAAAAAATAGATGCAAACCTACGCAGCAGTCAGGAGAAAATATTTCTATCTAGCACTCAAATATGCATGACAGGAATACAGTTGCGCTTAAATCTCACCCACCATTCAATTAGAAAGGTAACTGAAGGAAACAGCCATGGTTTGTCTAACAGATGCAGAGGTCTGGTCTTCGTGAATTTGGAAAGACTAACACTACTGTTTCTACTAGCTCAAATTTGTGAAAATTAAAAATGACATCCAAATGTCATAATTGGGCAAGGCTGAGAAACAGCACACTCAGAATTGTAATTATTAAACAAACTGTCACTCTCTTTACACCTCTCTCCATTTCTGTCATTATATGTGATTATATCCCTGATACTACAAACCATTTCTGACTAGTATATGTAACAGTCTAGCATGAAACCTTTCCGCAAGATTCCCTAAATCACAGTAAAAATAGCTGCATTGCATTTGGTTTAGTCAGTTAATTGCATAATGTATTATTCTTTTTGGCTGTTATTCATAATAGAGTCATTGATTATTATAGCATATTTAAGAGGAAAAAATATTAGAAAGACAGAAAAAAGCTTTCTTCCAGATTCCCCCATTATAAGACTCTTCTTGCACTTTGCCAAATTCTAACCAGGTCAGCTGTGATTTTTTATGCTGAGCACCTTTCTGATAGAGAATTAGATTTTTGTGTCTCCATGCATGTTCACATGCAAAAAAAGAGGGAAAATATATTTTTCCCTTATGAAAGGTAATATTATAATTCTGACACAAAGGTACTCTAGCAGACCCACGCTTTACGTTAGCGACTTACGTTTTTGGTTTGGTAGGGAATATGCTGCTTTGGTTAATAACTCCATAAATATTAACACTCTATAAACTTTACGCTTTTTCAGTTAACACAGCTCAGTTCAGTTTTGCAAGTGCGATTCCCTGAAGACTGCCAGTACTAGTCTGGCACGGCAGAGAACGGTCTTCCTGCGTTTCCAGCGCTTTTTACCGTTGATGTTCACCAGTCCACTTTCCGTGTTTTCTATAGGTTTCTGCATGGTACTAATAAAGCCTAATCACGACAGCAGTAAATAAGCCGAGAAATGAAGGGAAAGCCAACGATGACTTCTACAGTCAAACCCGAACGGTAAGTTATTACATGGAATTGAGGATGCAGCAGAATGTGGTGGGACCTTAGGCCAGTGACATTTACAAAAATATGCTGCACGCTGCAAAAGCCTGACTTCATTAGGGGTTGATAAATAAGAGCACTTCATTTGCCACCACTAATTTCAAAGCTACTGAGGACTTAAAATTGAAGTTACGCTACATACATACACAACGCTACTACAAGAATATTCTTCTTCACGGAACAAAGCTCTCATGGTGCAGAAGAACAAAGTTGTTTTCCATTTGTTAGTTTCAGATAGGATTTCCTACCGTATAAATCAAAACTAAAAGAAAGAGAATTATTCTAATCAGACATGTTATTGATCCATGTAGATTGTTCTTAAAATATATTTTAGGAGCAGCTGCAGAGAAGGTCTCTCCTAACATACAAGTTTATTCCGCTTAGAAACAAACTGGTGAATTTACAATGAATAAAGATATGAAATGATGTTGACATAAATATTAATACAGAAAAATAAATGAATGTAAAATGATACAAATATAATTTAATTCATGCAAACAGTAGGGAAAAAAAAAATCAGCCTTTTCTTCTACTCTAATGTTTCAGCTGAGGAAGAAGTCAGACAACCACTGCCTCAAGATTTATAAAGAATCCTTCTTTGTATGCAAGAAGAATACCTACACCAAACATCCATTCAGCTACTGTGAAACTTGTCTCAACTACGTGATAACTTTTTTTAATAATAGGAACTGCTTGGAAGTTTGGTAAAAGTCAACTTTGCTTAAAAAAAAAAAAAAAGACTACTGGCCTTTTTCACCTCTGTCTCTCTAATTCTCTAGCTTTAAAAACCAATAAATGAACCTTTTTCTACACCAATATCCTTCCTATGTCAAGGCAGAGTGGCTGTCCTTGACAAGTAGCCTGTCTAAACTGCTATTGATATTCCTAACATTTATTAAGTGGATTCTTTCTTTGTTAAAAGAGGCATGTACTCTTTATTTGAGAGTTACCTTGAATTAACACTTCTAAGATTTTATACAACGTTATTTCACATCATCCAGGCAAAACCAAAATGTATTTCAGCAATTAAACTGCGATGCTGCATACCTACTTTTTAAAATTACTACTGAATTACGTATGTATACAAGGGCAGCAAGATCTCATAGAAGCACGATTTAAAATGTGGCATTGAAGAGATGAAGGGTTAATATGCAACCTTAGGCCCTCTAGGTACACCGAGACTTACGCCTAGCCATGTTGTGCGTGGCAATAAAGATTGAACTAACACTGGTGAGAACACAGCGCTCGCTACTGAAAGGGACTAAGGCGCACTGAAATACCGTGTGCGAGAGCAGGGAACAAGGCAACAAAAGCAGAAGATTGAGAAGAAGTTCTGAAGGACCAAACAGATATAGAGTTAACAAATGTGTGCTGCATGCAGGAAGAGATTAAGTGAGCCTAACACATCTATACATTAAGAATGAGGTAGCATTTCTGCTGGTAAAGCCACAGTATGGATAAAACAGAGTCAATTTATATAATATCCCTTTAGGGAACGATTATAAAGAGGTGGTTCTGGAGGAAAATTGAGACAGTATTATGTATCATCAGGATTGAATATAAGCACATAGAAATCTTTGTATTGTTACTAGAGAGACAAAAAGAACCCAGATTTGTATTATTCTGGAAGACTAATTGTCCAGGTGGGAAGGGGAGGAAAAAAAAAAAGGTAGTTAACAGTGATAATCCAGATAAATGATCAGCGTTGTAGCCAACAACTTACTTTGCTTGTTGTTAGACTGGCTTTGGTGAAGAGCAGTCTGACTGGAAAATATTCTTGGGTGGAGCAACAGCAAGTTACTTCAGACAAAAAGGAAGGACAGTACACTTTGGATGTCAAAAAAAGTAGGGATGAATAAAATATATTTTAAAAATGGCTGTAATAGAGGTAAGTCTTGTTGAAAGTCAAGCTAGTTAAAATTTGGAAATGATGTTGAAACAAATAGCAGTGGTCACACATTTGGAGATGACCTGGAAAAGTTAAAGAAATCCTTTGCCTTTTTTCCATACAAGACTGATGAAACAGAAATTGAGGCATCTGTGTACAGAAAGGGAAATGTCCACATTGATGTGGAAGCAAAATTCAGAAAAGAAGCATCAGGGTAACTGGGGACTGGATGACCTCCAGCTCAGATTGCAAAGGAACAGATACGTGACATTGTAAATGCATAAGCCAGGTTTTCTAATAATGTTAACTGACCTGGTCTGGTATTACAGGGCTGGAGAAGAGAAAACATAGTAAACTGTATTTAATAAAGAACATGTTGAGAAACTGCAAACTACATAGTCTGGCTTCAGTAATATGTAAACTTCAAGGGAAAACAGAAAGATTTAGGGGTAAATTAGGTATAATTTAAGAGGGTGAAACATTCCAAACTAATACTTTCCCATAAAACCAAAAACCTTGTATCGCTGTGACTTCAATAAATCTGTTCAGTAAGGCTGGGGAAAAAAAAACCTCACATCTTTAATGAATACACGAAACTAATTCTATGATATCCCGTACACCAAGCAGATCCTTTTCACGGTCCTGTGCTTCCTGTTCCAAAATCAGGAGATTTTAAGCAGATAAAAATAGAATCGTTTGGCACTAAACGTTTTCCCTTAAATTTTACCTGTATTAAAAATATGGACCCTTGAGCATGATGTCATGATGACTAGGCTATTCTGTCACTATGTTGCTTAACGGGTTGGGTATCCAGCAGGAAAGCAGGAAATGTTTAAAAGGCTGAGCCACTGGAAGAGAGGGAGTCAACAGAAAAGAAACGAAGGGCAGACAAGAAAACCGAGTTGAAGTTTCCCAATATTTTAAAAACAAGTCACAGATAGTTTCTCTATCATTAAAGAGGAAAGGTTTACTTAGAAGTGATAGCTGGCTCTAAAACACTCCTAGTGTTGTAAAAATAGAATATCTCCTTCCACTGGTTGCCCTGTTTCTGGATTGTTTTAAAAACCAGAGCCAATTGTTCTTTATCGCTGTGACCTGAGAGGCTAGACTTCAGTCAAATCGGGCGTCCCTGTGTGATTACTCGGAGCTCTCCACAAGTCTTATGCAATTAAAAGCATCAATACTGACACACATTAATGACAAAATGTTAATGCAAGGTCTAATTGAGACCATCTCCCTCACAGGCCATTTCACAACATTAATAGCACAGAAAACAGCCATTAATATGTAATTAAATTTCCGGGATGCATGGGCTATCAAAACTAGGTAGCTGGAACCCTTCTTCACACTTTTTAACCTCTCATTACCTCTCGAGCCCAAAATAGCTGTTGTGCCAGGCAAGACTGTGTTACTACCTTCCCCTACAAAAGTGAACTGGCGTGGCACCAAGTACCAATTCTGCCAGCAACAAAAGCCAGCTCAGTGAAGCAAGCTGCATTTTCTAAGCTTTACCCATCGGGGAGATAAGCAAATGACAGATTATTAACTAGTTTTTCTGGGTACAAGTATGTAAATATTTTACTAACAGCAGATACCAATTACTCAGACTTTCAAGGCTCTGAACAATTTATTCTAAAATATAACTACATTCCTCTCATTGAAACAAACTTATTTCATTAACAAAACAAAAAAATTGCAATTTTAATTCCTTTTGAATCTTTTCCCGCACTGCATCAATTGAAAAAGATTCAAAGTGAAAGATCAATCTTGCTAGTCTGGGGTTGAGAGAGATGCTTCCACAATGTTTTAGGCAGAGCACTAAGATTTTAGAGAAAGGTCTTTGTGTGTAGGATTGTATCAATGTTATATAGAAAGGAAATGAGAGGAGATGTACGTTTTCCAATTTTGAGCACCCAACTTGAGCTACCCCAAGTTTCTGGAATGGTTAGCACTACCCAAGTATCAGCCTGAGTATACCTCAGTATGAGTGCACTTGCCACAGGGCATTTTTAATGCTTTTGAATAAACAGTAGACAATCGCTCATGCCAGCCTCTAATAAGAATAAAGCTGAAGCGTGCTGTTGAGGGAAGGCATCCAATTTATCTCTGAACCTGCATAAATACCCCTTATTGAACTATCTGTTCCCTTGACAGCTACAAACTTCTTGGGGGGTTGGGTTTTTTTTAAACGTCAGATTTATTTGGGTTCTATGACAATCTAAAATGAAAACAGTTTAGTAATCTGGAATAACACTTGATACGGCACACTTCCCAACTCCTCTGAGTCAGGGACAGTCGCTTTGTCGTTCAGTTTAAGGCACAAATTTGGAGCTGGTTTCCAAGAAGAGTCTTAACCACAAATACTGGCTGGATCTGAATCTATCCTTCGTCTGAGGTGAATTTTCATTCATCTGGATGAACTATTCCGCAAGTTTTACCAAAACAGACCCATTTCCGTTGGGAAAGGAGGAGGAAAGTAGTGGAAAAAAGTCCTGCTAGCCTGGCATTTGACTGGACTGTTAATTTTCCAGTGTAAAAAATATTTTGTTAAAGACTTTTCAGCCTTTGAGTTTTACGTCTTTCTCAGTTACAGGTAAATGTTGAGAGTTTTGGTTTTATAATCATATATGAATTGGACTGCAGAAGTCTTCTAAAAGCAACAATGACCAAAATATTTTTTGTCACAATTTAATAGCAAAAGAAAAAAAAAAAAAAATTAGGGCTCAAGTCCTTAACAACTGAACCGAGGGGATTTTTTTCAGGAATTTTTCAGACGCCAAAATATTGTTTCCGAATGGAAACTGCAACTGAACTAAGCTACAGTATTACAAATGTTTTTAAGGGCTCAGCATCCATGTAAAATCATGTAGTGCATGTTATATATCAAGGCTATTGCTGTAGAAACCTGAGATCATCTCCTTGATGCTCAGGGATATTGATTCACTGATACAGCCCTACAGAATTAAGTTCACTTGAATGCTCTGCAGGAAGACCACCCATCTGTTTTCTGAAGTATCCTCTCATGTGACAATAAAGCGAGAGGCAAGTGCTTTCAGAGATGGGTTGCCCATCTCATGAAGATGAGACGTGGGCAGACACAACAATTGCTTAAAAAGCTGCTGCAGAAAAAGGAAGGGATTAGTCAGCTCCCCTTCTTCGTGATTAGGACAAAAAGTGATGGTCAATGTATTTTGATGAAGCATTGCATTAGGCATTAAGGAAAAAAAAAACCAACAAACTTTCTAACAGCAAAAATAATGAACTACTGGGATAGGTTGCCAGGGGCAACTGAGAAATCCATACCATTGGAGTATTCAGAGGCAGTGCAGGCAAAACCAAAAATGACATAGGTTTAGCTGCGTTGTGGCATAGGAATGAAATAGATCCAATGCAGTGCCTTTTTTCTAAATTGTGATTTTAAAAAATTTCCATCTTTTCACAAAATGGAGATTTTTTTTATCTTACCAGTTTCATAAGAAATAAAAATTTCAGCTTTTCAGTCAGCTCCAGCAATCATGAAATATTCTCACCAGTTAATATTACGGCTTGTTTATCTACAGACAAAAAGTCCTTTCTCTTTTTTACATGGCCCACTTGTGTTCTCCCTCAATGTCATTCCTCATATTTAAAAAGTAAGCAGAAACACAGAGTTCTACCTATAGCCAATGGCAGCTGTGTACAGCCATCTTTTCAGCTGAAGCACTCGTTCATACCATTTATTTCACTGGTTTAAAAATCATAGTTTTTCATGTGAATAAATTTATTGACATAATAGCTCCCATTCAAAAAACACTGGTGTTAGAGTAAGTTCGGATTTTTGACTATAAATACATTTCTAACACCAAATGTAATACTTCAGGCTGCAAACTGAGTATTGACAAAAACAAAATACAACTTTTGTAATGGTTTTGCACTCTGGAATTGTACTTTGTAAATCAATGATTTCTGTATCTAGCAGTTCATCACTGGAGTAGGTTTGCCCTTAACAGTCAAGGTTGAAGTTTCTCTCAAGTCTGTATTACTTTCCAGAACTCAAACTCCATTACTTCAACCTTAAAATAATGCTTGTGAGAGGGTTGGAATTTGTTACTGGAGTTTAAAATAACAATTTTTTCAGCACCCAGATTGAAGTGCAAAATTTTGACTTAAGTGTAACTTCAGCTGGAGTCTTAACTGCGACTAAACACAAAAGCGTATGCCTTTGGAAGAAAAAGACGAAATAAAAAATATAAAATGCTCTGTTCTCTCTTTGTTTGCAACTAAAGACAAAGAGGTGTGAAGGGATGAAATTGCGAAGCAATAATAACTTGGATGAGGAAGAGTAAGAAATAAGTACGTGGCTTATATTGCTTCCGAAGAACTCGGGAAAACCACTGGTTTCCAGAGATTTCGGTAATTTCTTGGAAGGTGCCCAGCTACTCAAAAGCTAAAACTAAACCGTCCAAAATGTGATTCTCCAATCAAGTGATTTTGTTGCATTCAATGATAAGTCAAGGAAAAGGACCGGCTCTGACCTCATTCCCTTCGTACATTCAGTGACTGTTTTGCACATGGGAAAGAAAGATAATCACAGCAGCCATACTCAGAGTAAACGTACGTTCTCTTTTCCGCAGGCCCTCTTGCGTTCTTGTGTTTGCCTGAACTGGTTTTGAATACTGCAGTGATACAGATGTCACAGCTTCCCCAAGGCAGCCTGGGCTTCACGGCAGCCGCAGACAAATGTGCTTGCTCTACAAGTTTTTGTATGCAACCCTGCCAACTTCTGACTTACAATTTAATTTAATTCTTGACCTGCTCATTATCTCTGGAGCAAAGACTTCCAATTACTTTGGCAATTGATATCCTAAGGACTGCTCTGGCATACCCAAATCCTCACTATTGGCTCCCAAGAAGGATGTCAACCAATCTCCCCAGAAAATAACATTCCTGTCATCAGCTAGTGCTTTCACAAAAAAATCATGGGTACCGCTAAAAAAAATAAATAGACGTCTGAGAAAGAGTCTTACTCATGCAGCTCTTCAAGCTGTACAAGTGTAATTGGAATTAGAATTTACTCCATACTGCTGCTCTGATACAAACGTTCATTGCCAAATCAATAGCAGCAATCCTCCCAGGCAAACTGGGGACAAATTGGGTCTATTCTTCCTTAACCTCTCACATTGGGTCAAATTTCAATGGAGAACGGAACTTGCAAAGACCTAATACAGTATCCCCTCAGGGATTTAAAGGACAAGGCTATAGAAAGAAAGAAAGAAAGGTTTTAAGCGAGTCCTTCCTACTTCTAAAACATTTTTCATGTTCATTTTGGTATTAATATTCATGTCTTGTTGATAGGAACATGAGTTGGCAATACAGTGACATTTGTATCAATGTGAAAGGTAGAATGAACTGTACTACAGAATAATCCACTGAATCTGTGGTTTTCTGGTCATGCATGAATGTCAATTACAGTCACTTTAATTGCTCCAAAAAAGACAACAATTGATTATATCCACCTGCTTCATTTGTTCTCCATCAGTAAATGTCTGGGTAAGCAGCCAACTTCTGACTACAGAAACATCAGGTATGTGGGCAGAAACATATATGTATGTGTTACTGTTTTGCCAGGTGATGCTGGCAACAATAACAAATGAGTTCAATCAACTAAAGGTCTCTTCAAAACACGCAGCGCAGGTTCACACCTGCAGACAGGGTTCACGTGGTTACCGAGCATCCTCTACGCAATACCAAGTAGGCAGAAGGGGAACAACGAGTGTGGAAGAAATTAGACCAATTTTACTAAAGCAATTATTAAAGTTTAGGAGAATACTCTTACAAAATGTTAGTCTAAATCAGCAGATAATTAATCCAAATTTAGTTTCGTATCCAAGGACAAGCATCCTTCTATTACACCGTTGTTCCTCAGCCCGTTTGTGGTTAGGTGTCAGCACCCCAGACTCCCAGCACACCTTCAGACCTGGCTCCAGACACCCCTGGACATCTCTCTGCACTCCCACTCTACCACGGACACCCAGCTTCATCCACTGGGTGTCACTTCAGAGAAACGTGTTTATTTTGTGACACCCTCTGTCATTGAGACCTGTCCCTACGTTACCTCTCCACACTGAGTCTTCCCAACAGTACAGAATCTTAAGGGAAAACTCCAGTACCATATAGGGTGTCTGAAGCAGAGTCCTTGTTACAGCAGATGTACTCCATGGCACAAAGTCCTTTTCTTCTCCCACCCCACCATTTTTCAGTTGAGGTCTACTACACAGCTAATCCTGAATTCGCGTACAATTCTGGTTGACTTCTAAGAGACCTGGAGGAACTCTGGACAGACATCTTACATACAGACGATTCTCCCTGATGATGCACTTCTCCATGGTCACTACCCAATGGTACCAAAGACCTTTTTCTCCTAATGAATTGATGTCCACAGGGAGTTCAAATTAAACACTTTTGTGGATATTCTTCATGCCGTTCACTCACAGGCTGAAGGAGAAAGCTCCTTACACTCTATAGCAGCCCATGGCTCACAGGTATATACCGTTCATGACACCACGCCGCATTAGATGTGGAAATCGTAGGGTAAAAATAAAGTTGCTGCGGTGGTTCAAATTTACAGGGAAAAAAACCCCAAAGTATGATTTTGCTTGCAATCAGCCTAAGGAAACGTTTCATAAGCTCTTGAATATGAGCTGCTGTTCTGCTTCATTATGAATTACGAGTCTGGTAAATCCCTAGTACCTTTAGCAAAGTCAGAATTATATATATAATTAAATCAAATGTTAAAAAAAAGATCTGAAGAGCTCATATCTCATTCTCACAGGACCATCCCTAGCCAATAACACCAGCAAAGAAGAAAATATCATTCTGTACTCTACGGAGGGAAACACAGGCAGAACACTTAATGGATATTTAACTGGCGCAATCATTTGGAGTAGATGCGAAACTATCATACATTCAGTTTTCTAAGCAAGAGTGCATACATATTTTAGCTTTTCCACCTTTATGCTGTTATTTCTT
>NW_008825610.1:1490256-1512716 GCF_000699105.1 Pygoscelis adeliae
GATTAAGACCATCCACTCACATTCGCACTGCAGGAATATAAAATATGAAACACCACCCTTTTTACACGCAGCTGAATTTGACCGATATTCAGAGCATCTGAACATAGCTTGACACAGAGGTAGTAGCGCTTTTGATTTTCTTAAGATCCTGCTACAAATATTTTAATAAAGAGCCTTCGAAAGCCCACAGAAGCCTTCCTGATTTACCCTTTGGCAGAGGCTAAGGACTAGTTAGCAAACAGTGGGAACCTAAACACTTTCTTTTTCCCAGTGACACTAAAGTATGTACAGCAATCACCAACTGTTGTGAAGCTGACCTGTACTACTGTCCTAAAAAAACACGTGTATAAACAAACATAAGCATACAAGGGGTGTGAGCGTAATGAAATGATTAAACTGTACTTTGGAGACTCAGGGCGATTGGAAACTAGCAATGTTTCCCCAGAGAAATTTCTGCCGTTTAGTGCAATGTTACCTACTCCAACAGCTTGCTTTTTGCTTTTACCTCTTGAGCATTATTTCAGGAAGCCCCAGGAAGGGTCCTGTCTCTGGCACCGGTTTCCGATCTGCAGAGACACATCCAAGGACGATAAACCAGAGGCTCAGAAATTATCCCAACCTTCCCTTCTGTTAGGAGTAACCAAGAAATGTCTTCCTCCCCTGCAATCTTGTATACGATTATGTGCTCCCCAAAAGCTTTTTCTATTTTTTTTTTTTCCTCTCATGCCAGAATTACCGCCCTGCCCTTGGTTTCCCACTCTCAGATAAACAGCCTATAAAACTGCTGCAAGAAACCAAAAGTGCTGCTTTTCACGCAGCCACAAGACAGACTTCCTTTTCTCAACGTATTCTGTGCACAGCATCCACGCCAGCCTCCAAACCAGAGAGACGATAATGTAATCGCCGAAATGCTGAGAAGTTCCCCTGGGCATAGACCGAAAAGAGGGCAGGAGTGGGGAGGCTCTGAAATCAGGGAGTGCATCACATACTAAAAAGTAACTTTTCGGCAGCGCGTTGGGAGGCTGAGCACCAGGCAGAGAAGGGGAGCACGCAGCCACATGGTATATTCCTGCCTCTGCCTCTCTCCTCTCTCTTTTGGTCCCTCTCTCCGGCTTTCTCTCCCACCTCCTCTCCCCGGCGCTGCCTTCCCCTCTCCCCCTGCCGCAGGCTGCAGAATGGGACACGCTTGTTCCCCAGCCAGCCGGCAGCTGTCACACAGCGGAGGCAGCCAGCAGCCGGTGCAAAGAGTGAGCCTACTCTGTCATTTAGGATGACTCACTGGAATCTGGCATTAATTTCTCTTTTTCTGGTAGTGGACGGAGAACAACCAAAAAGCTACACTGGACTAGACCAAGGTAAGAGATTTAAAAGTCTTTTTTTACCCGAAAGCCGCCCGACGCTTTGAGGGTGCCAAGCTGTGTACAAAAGCTGGCACTGGGACCAATTCGGTGGGTGTCTGAACACCTGGCGTTACATGCCACCAGTGTGCCTTTCTGGTGTTAACCCTGTGCGTGCCACCCAGCTACGCACCCGGGGGGAGAGACGGCAGGTCAAAATATAGCCTAGCGACTGCATTTTCTCCCCTTAATGCAACTTTTACGGCAGTGCTACCACCTGCTCCTGTGAATACAAGAAGCTTCTCAATATCGCTAAATGATCAGGCACGCTTTTGTGTTCTGCCGCTGGGAATATAGCGTATGAGGCGTCCGTCATGGACTCCGTGTGGATTCATTCCCGCAGCAGTTGTTTCATCACTTTAATGAGTTGAAATTCCACAGTCCACAGAAACGCTTCCCTGTCATTTCCCCTCCCTCTGAGGGATTCTCGTAGGATCATACAGATGCGATCCATTTTCAGGCTTTTCAAAAGTAGTGCTCACTGAAAGCACCAGAACAAGTCTGCTGAAGCACGGGCAGCGCTGCGCTACATAATTCTGTCTCCATTCCTCTCTGTGCTTTTTCTGCCGTGAATCAAAAATTCAGTGTTGCAGGAGGGTTTTTGCAAGGACACTGCATGTCTCTGGCACAGCCATTTAAAGTAAAGGGAGAAGCTGCTTCTCTCAATTCTGAAATCCTGGGGAAGTTCCCTTCTTCCATTTTCTGAGGAGGCACAGTATTTCAAGGAGAGTTGTCTAAGCAGGTTTCTGCTGGGGCTGATTGACAGTTTTTAGTTGTGATTTTAATGAAAAGATTTCACCGAACATCTACAGCTTTGTTTCTGTCAATCCAATGCTTTTCACCAAATGGCTTACTTCAGAGGGCGACACCTTTAAAATTAACCCAGCATCACGCTTTTCTAAATCTATAAACAGAGTATCAGACTAGCTAGTGCACATTGCAGAAGCACACAGTCTTACCTTTGGATCTTTAATGGTTTAACTGCAGTGAAGACATTTGGTTTGGTTTACGTGTTCTCTGTACTGTGGAAAGTGTTGCAATTGTCACTGGATGTACCTATGTTTCTTATATGTTATACAGTATTATTCTGCAGTATCTTACACATTCTATTTGTTCAGACCTCCTGTGTACTGGCAATCAGTTTATTAAGAGCTGACTTTTAAACCCACAAAGGACTGTCCTGACATTATTATTGCTATGAAAAGGAATCTCTGTTCAAAGACGATGACGGGTCCCACATTGATCACATCTACAGAGATGACCGAACAGGTACCAGCAGTTAACACTGAACACCGTTCAGCTTCCAGGTAGTCACCAAGACCCACAGTCTGTTGACCCAGCATGAGTATTTTCGGAGTGAACTCAAAGCTGGCAGTAACAGACACTCCCCTTGGCTACTGCCCCTCCATGCAATCTTTTAAACAGATTCAGGGAAAACAGATCCTTATTTCAGAGAACTTACAGGACTTTGGTACAGAACTTCAGGAAGAGGTAGGACAACAGCTTGATGTGTCAGCATGGATTCTACCTCATTTTCCATCGGAATATGGTACATTTTTCCCCTTGATAAAAGTGTTTACCAGCATTATGCTTTAAGATTATTTCTAATCATTTGGACAATTGTAGAGACTTCAGCACATTTCTTTTTAATTTACCTTTTTTCTTAGCATTTAGACATGATACCTGACTGCAAGGGTATCGATTACTTCCAGGGAAAGTAACTCTAAAGTGCAATTCAGACAACAGATCATTGTGATTCTTTCTGTAAGCACTTGACAATATTCACGCTACTTATGTTTAAATTAGTAGCTATTTATTATATGCAAGCTCTTAGTCACTTGCTACTGTAGCACATGTCATAGTCTCTGGGGTCTGAACAGCTATTTTTGAGCCTGTCTGGCTAATGTCTAGAATACAAAATTATCCTGTTCACAAGTTGGGTTTTTCTGGTTTATTTTCCTCTCTTCAGAGACATCAGTATATTATCAGTTTTCATCAGTATGGCTCTTTTCAGGTGGAATCTTTGTCCATTTAAATGCAATCTACTGTGATAACAGCATATCGTAACTTGGCAACAAGAGCTAAAAAAAATCAAGTTACATCCATCACGCATGCAAACCTTGTATTGTGCTGCCCCATACTTAGCAAATTAAACCTTTGAGATAAATGACATTCTAGGCTCATGCACCAGTCAGTTTAATATCATTAGCTGGGCTCGCCGGTTGTCCTAATTACAGAAGTCAAAGACTGCAGGAAGCAGCTGCAAAGTCAGCACATGTGCAAGGGGCTGTTTGTAAAGCAGAAACACATGTTTTAATTTGAGGCTTCTTTGTTGCAACATGGATTATTAAGGAAAAGTATGGCATTTAATATCACTGTCAAAAAAATGGTCTGACTACGGCCCAGGTGATGAGACTTGTATGGGTTGTATGGGGTTATCGTTGGCCTTTCTGTGAAGCTTCATTTCTGGTGTAATATTTTCACTAACATAAACAAACAAGCACTTCCGATGCTATTTAGCTATGATCAGGCTCTTGGGTCATTCATTTACTGGTGAGCTGGGAGGAGAGCGAGAGGGAAATGAGTTGCACTGCTAGAGAGCAGCTAGCGCAGTACTACCTACTGTCCTACCTACCCCACTCCAAATAAATCCATCATCAATGTAACTACATGTTCAAGGGGCATTAGAAGACACACAGCTGCTACACTGGAATCAGTAGGAAACATCCCCAAGACACAGAGATGCTCAACTCTAGAGCTCTGATTGAGCCTCAAAAGATTAAACCAGCCACAAACCGGCTAACGGGAGTCAGGCAGCTGCTTTGACGGGTGGCCGGGGATCCCCTCAGCTCCGAGTTTCACGTCCCTCTTTGGCAGTTCACCCCCACAAGCTGAAGTCAGGAGAGGCAGAAGTTTTGCTGTGATTAGCTAAGTGGATTTAGTCTTACAACTGATTTCATTCAGAAAAGATGAAGGTTCAGCCAAGTTCTTCAGCTCAAAAAATCAGCTGAAATAGGAGCTGCTTCACTTCAGTTCTCACTTATGCCTGTAGATTTCATTTGAAAGTAAAACCCCATCCAAAGGTGAAGAGCTCTAAACAAGTCAACGAGTTTTTACACATCAGGAACATACCAGCTCTTGATAACAACCTCTAGAAACGTATCAAATTCATCCCAACTAGTCAATAAACCATACTCTTCTGTACACAGGCATGCAAAGATGGGTAAAATTTCATTCTCTATTGCAACAAGCACACTTTGCCACTTTCATGGTTCACTATTAATGTCACTGTAACTCAGGCGGCTGAAGCTCTATTCATTGCACACCAAACAGAGTCAAGATTACCTCCTCCTCATTGCACAGTACTTTGTTAAAAGGTAAAGAAACAGTACCTACGGGTACCATTTTGAGCAGTTCTATTAATCATCATTAAAATGGTATTTTAAGTTGAACTGTACACAGGCATGAGTTTTAGAACCGCGGACATTTTGCACGCTTGCTGTATTGCTTTCCAGGAACTTCTTGTAACACAGTCTCACCAATTAAGATCAAATCTCATCGTAGTCCAAGATCGAGGATGAAAGTTAGGCGTGTATGCTATGCAAAACAGGCATCCCACCCTTATGATTAGACATTACCTTTTGATGAGAGCATTTTTCTTTACTCTGAGGAAAGAAGTCTTGGTTTCAAACATCCTGTAAATTAGGGATAAATGAATCTGTTGGAGAGGTACTATTGCTTTCTTTGCCTTCAAATTTTTTTTTCCTCAACAAACTTGACCACGCTCTTGTAGCATTTTCAGCCCAATAGAATTTGAACCTTTGACCACCTACACCAGTGAAGAGTACAGCCAACTGAACCATAAAGGAGTAGGTAAGAATATATCTCAGGATATATGTGTGAAAGTAGTGTCAGAACCTAATATAAATACAAGGTAATATATCCATTTCAATCACAACCAAGTTTTAACAGACTCTTCATTAAAATAATGTCAGCAATTTTCAGTTTCTATTCAATTATTTTGTTAGGACTAATTCCTTTCCCATTAAAATCTGTATTATTTCTTTATTTATTCCAAACAGTGCTCTGTATTGTCTCCCAGATAAAACACAGATGGTGCAGTTTCCAAGGCACCATTTTAGTTCTTTCTTGCTCAAGGAAAATAAAAACAATATTGTGTTCACCACAAAGTAGCTTTTCCCATACTTTTGAGCTTTGTCATATAACTTGGACTTGTGAAAACTGATGTCTTTCAACAAATGAAACAACAGAAAAACACTTTTTTTCTTCTAATTCATTTCATTAACATGTGAAAAGTCTTTTCACTCAATATCAGCTTGCTTGTTTGTTTTCCTTTGATTGTAATTCAAATTTCCAAAATGATGAGGAAACTAAGTATGCTAGGCATGTATTCTCTTCAGTTTTTGAGGCGATTTCATTATTGAATTATTGGCTAGTTTAGGAATGCTGCGTTAAAGACAATCTGCGTGAATAAACTAACAACAGCTCAGAAGTGTTTCTGAGAGCAAAGAGTACATTCTCTAGAGCAGTTCCAGTGGATGACACATCTGAAATTGATCTTAGACATCATCTGAATTTTTGGCTATGCTCAACAAGCTCTGTGTAGCTTTTCCTTCCTATTTCTCCTTGTGTCTTTCCCAACCTTGTCATGTTAGCGGTGCGTGTTTGAGAAAAATGTTCTTATTCCTGAGGGCACCAGCAGTGCTGGGTAACGTTTAGTGAAGTGTGTATCATCCAAGTGATTCGTAGGTTACACAGAGGACAATACCATGATCCACAGGGTGAAGCAACCAGAGTAAAAGCCATTCAGGAGCAGGTTTTACTAACGCAATTACTGAGATTGTTGATTTCCACGGGCGCTTGGAGCCTGTAGCCGCACACTACTTGAAACCATATAGCAAAGGACGAATTCGCACGCTGCAGAGATACCGGAATTTTACAGGACAAGACCGATGCATCAAGATGTACAAGGGCACAAACGAAGTGTGTGGTGGAAACAGCAAATGAGATGATAACTCTCTGTTACAGATTTCTTTCCATCTTTTACAATGAAAAGACTCAAGTTTTTCCTAGGCCCTAAACATTACAGGTCCTGTCATGAAATTTAAAAAGATAAAATACTCAAAAATCGTATGAACCTGTGCGCTGTATGTACATACAAGTGCATGTATGACACCGTAACAGTGGCTAGAGTTCCAGATGCTAAAGGAGCAAAAAAACAGTCCCAAAACAGAAATACAACTGCAGCTTCACAAATCACATCTGATCATCTCTGAGGCAAGGTTGTAGGCAGAAATAATAAATTTAAATAGGCATCCTCACGTAAATAGAAAAGAACATGGAAGCTTTGAGCAGACTGGCCTTTCTTCAGCTCCTAAAGCACCTGCAAACTCTGCCTTGCTTACAACCACATCCTCACAACTCTACCATCACCACTAAATCATGTCTACTATACTGAACGTAGAGTAAACTAGAAATTATCCCATAAAACTCCAGGACGCAGTTCAGGTCATAAAACACATAAGACCCTGCCTTGCCAGGACACAGTTCAGGTTTACTTCTCGGGGACACCACTGCGGTGGTGTGCAGCACAGCAATGCCATATCCCGCCAGGAAGCACCAAGAACCACGCATACCCCATCTACTGCCCTTGGAGGCCAGGCCAGAACAGAACTGGGAACTGACAAAAATATGAGGCAAAAAAAAAGACAACTTCTACATTACCAGGAACTGCAGAAAGCATCTACAACGTTATAGTTGTTAACTTCATTATAGCTGGTAACTGATTTGAAAGGAAAGGAAACAATACAGAAAGCCCTGCACTTCTAAGAAAGCCAAATAATTCTACAGTTAGTTTCTTCACCAGGGATATGGAAGAAAGAGTTAATTAAAACTGTTATCTGTAGTCTGAAAGATTAACCTGACAGTCCTGTTCATCTTTTGTGAAACAGCTTTAATGATGCTATTTATGCCTTTACATTTTTCTCATTGTTTTGTTCACTGTCCTCTGTTGCCACTAGTATTATTACACTTTCAGTATTAGTAATAAAACAATTACTGAGCCTCTCTGCTGTTTTAACGGCTTTGAAACCTCAGGAGCTGAAAATAATTAAGTTGGATATTTGTGCTTGCAATGAAGTTTGATATTTGATGAAAAAAGAAAAAAAAACCTAACAGAAAGTTCCATAAATATTAACGCCAAATGGGACCACTGAATAATTGAGTCTGACTTCCAGCATACCACAGTAACCCTATAATTTCATCCAATTTTACCTGTGTCAAGCCTAGTATCTTGTATAGATAAGTCCATTGTTACAAAAATAGTTTCAGATCTTGAAAATGACAATACAGGCTGCAAGTGCAGGACCTTACAACTGCTGATCACAACAGAGTGGGAACATTCCCTTCTGCCCCCTGCACATAACTCAAACCAACTAACCGAAAGCCCCTACCTTGCGACACATTCACCCTGTCTAAGCATGGCAATTTAATCTCAAAATGCGTTTCTTGCAGAAAGCTAAGAGAAACTTAAAAAAGAAAGGGAAAGTGATTAGAGAACATGAGCTAGGATTCAACACAGATGACAGGTACTTCTACCACTTGCTATTAAAAGAAAAAAGTTATTAATAATTCCAGAAGTCTCAGGAGAATTGCAACATCACCACACTATTACTTTTTTTTCCCCTGCCTGAATATTTACTTTTTCTTCAGCATATTGTTCCTCCATACCATAATGGGGAAAGAGGAAAAAATGCTAGGTTTAACACTAATCAACAGTTTATCAGTGCTGCACCTCAAAAGGTAAATGTAAATGTTAACTCTCTTTGTGCACTTTCTTGCAAAGGGAGTGTATAAAGTTCTCGGGAGCCAAACGCACACGTGCCATAATGGATTTAAAAAATGAAAGGATGGCTTTTATGTGGTAGGAGAGAACAGGACCAGGAGAGACTAATATCCCTGTGCAGCATTATGGTGGGATTTACTGGCAGAGAAAACTCCTCAATTCCCTCAGCCATTCTCTGTGCTCCTTACTGCCGCCTGAAAAATCTGTTTGCAGCATTACTTCTGCTAATGAATAAAATGAACACAGCTGAGGGAGAAAGGGAGAGAGCATGCGCGTTGGAAAATGAAGGAAAGAAATGAGAGGGAAGGAAAATGGGAAAAGAAAAGAGAAAGTATTTGCTCCCCTCCTTTCCTCTCAACTATTTCCCACATTTATAATGCATTTAGGGATGAATCGGTAAAGAAACAAGGATTACCACACAAATGAATACAAAAGAAAAAGAAAACAAACACAAATGGAATGAAATAAAGTGGCAAATAGACTATATAGGTGATGTTACAGATGTCATCTCCCCTAAACCCAGGGTTGTCCTATGGTCCATACCGTGGGCAGGAACTAAAACATAGGTCTTTAGATCCAAACCTTCCAACAAGGCACCTGCACCTTCAGCTCACAACCCTTGTGCAATGGAAGCAGGTGTAATAATGCCTGCTGGGGGCCGGGGGTGTGGGCATAGGGGTCGGTGGTGTTAGAGGACAGATACCATAGCAAAAGATGGTTGTCACTATGACATTAGTTTATAGTACGTTACGAGATCAATTCAACACCTTTCGTAGTCTTGTCAATCAGCATTCTGAAGCATTGCAGGACAAATGGATTTTCTCTGTGGCAGTGGGATAGGGAACATGAATTCTGAACCTTCTGGTGGACAGTTCAATAGCCATAAAGTTGTCGGGTCAGCAGAATCCACACCGCCTTTTAGTGTCCCGCTTCCAGTACGCAAGGGTGGGCTTCCAGAAGGAGCAGAGTTTTGTAGGTGGTGGAGGCATGGGACGGTGGATTTTGTGATGCACTAAAGAAAGAAGAGACCTAGGAACAACCACTGAAATACAAAGAACGTGGTGCGAACGTCTCCTTAAAAATACTGAAACAGTAGAGATCTGTAGTCTGCTGAAGAAAGAAATAATGAAGGGAAGAAATGTGGGTGCTAGTATATCGCTAGTATAAAAACTGAAAGCTGTAGAACTAAGTAGAGATGTGATTTTCACCTGTTGTGACTCAGAGCCACGCTAAATCATGACAACCTCTTTTCCCTGAACATCTACGCCAGAGCCAAGCCTTCTACGCCAGTTAACCTGCTGGGGATGGGAAGTTCTGTGATGTTAACTGAGCATTTTAAGTAAGGAAAAACACAAGAAAAGTCAATAGAAAAACAGCCCAATACCTATTATTTAATCTATCATCAATCTAGAGTTGCTAAATAACAGCACTGTTTTTATCTTCAGATCTGTAGTGTTAACTCACAGTAACTAATATCCCATTCATATATCACTTCTTGATATGTTTTGACAGCCAGAAAATTGTTCCTCTGCCTGAACTTAGGAAAGAATTTATCTTCTGAGGTGAAAATGTAAATATAACAAGGCACAGCAGATATAGCCCAGTCCTCCTCTAGTAAATACGACAATTAGTGGTACGTATATTCAGCCCTCATCTAGGAACCTACAATCACACAAATTTCTGTGAGTACTAAACTGCTATAGAGGGTAGTGCCTAATATTACTTTAAAAAGTTATTACTAACTGTTTAAGACAGCACATGGGGGACAGGTATAGAAGGGAAGGGGAAGAATAAACCAACTTTTTCAAATTGCAGATGGTGTGAGAATTGTCCCAGAGAGGGGGTAGAAGAAGTGAGGAAACAAAGTTTAAGGTCCCCTGCTCTGAAAAGCAGACTGATGTCCTGTAAGTGGTATCTCAGCCTTCTACACCAAGTCCTGCCTAATTATATTTCATGTAAATGCAATGCTTTCCACACCCACCCCTTGCTTCTGATCATGAGAGGAAATGGCCTCAAGTTGCGCCAGGGGAGGTTTAGATTGGACGTGAGGAAAAATGTCTTTACTGAAAGAGTGGTTAAACATTGGAACAGGCTGCCCAGGGAAGTGGTTGAGTCCCCATCCCTGGAGGTATTTAAAAGACGGGTAGATGAGGCGCTTAGGGACATGGTTTAGTGGGCATGGTGGTGTTGGGTTGACGGTTGGACTCGATGATCTTAGAGATCTTTTCCAACCTTAATGATTCTATGATTCTATGATTGCTTAGGGTCAGACTCTGAAAACTGCCAGCTCTTACCTAGGCCTCGGTGAATATAAATAACCAAATGTTTCCAATAAGCCAGGCAGCAGCTGACTCCAGGGTTTTAAAGGTCAATAATTTCTTTTTAAAAATCAATATATTTGTAACTAGCTAGTAAAAGCTTCCAGCCTAAAAATGTGCTTAAATGGACAATCCAACGGGGCTTTGTTCCAAGCCGCATGAATTTTAACAATGCTCACACTTGTCAGTTTTCAAATTGTCAGAATGCCTTTTATAAGGGATGGGGAATTCTGAAGATTAATTCTGCTCCTTTCCAGGAAAGCCACCACTTCATCATCCCCTATTCACAGCTTATCACATACAATGGATACTATTCAACAGCGACAACTCGGGTGCATTAAAACAGGAAAAGTGTGTAGGCCATAGCCGAACAATGGCATTTTGCTGTGTCAAAAAGAAGCAGGCATGGTGGTGTGCTTAGCTTCCCTGAAAGGAGCACTCTCTTTCTTTCAGCTCACTCTGTTCTCCAGCTGTTGCTGCAAGAATCATCACTGTTTTAAAAAAAGAAGGGGTTGTCTGTGATCCAAGAAAAATGACTAAACATAAACCCCCCCCCTTTGTATAAATGTTTGTGCAATAAATAAGGATGTGAGTGAATGAAATTGCTTGCCTTTCCTAGAAACCATTTGTTTAGTTAGCTATGATGTATTTAATTTATTATTTATAGGCCTAAAATTTCACATCATAATGAGATACTCTTAAGCGGGCTTGAATACTAGCATCCAAAACAAGCATGATTGGGAAATGTATTTGATTGAAAGGAAGTCAGAGAATTTGAGTTCCCTTTGTGCTTCATCCCTTACTGTGACCACAAGCAGCAATAAACCACGATAACCGCTGCCTAAACAGAACCTTAAAGGAAAGGTTACAGCAGGGTACATCTCATGCAAACAAGAAAAGCCTACATGGAAATAGCTGTAAGTGTTGGTTTTGGTTAAGGTTTTTAGACACCAAGGCAAGCCTCAGCTATTCCCTTCTAAGAGGGGCTTGCAGAAAGTAGGCTAGGGAGTAATACAGGCCCCACAGGAACTAAGTTTCCTAAAATTAGGTCAGCACTGGTATAAAATTAGATTCAATGTTCTGCTGACCGAACCGAAAAGAGGAGTGATTTTTAATCAAGAATTCTTGAGGGTAAGGATATGTCTTGCTGGAAGTCACCAAGTATGGGCCACAAACTCGCACAGTGGTTAGCTCCTTCCTCTTGCCAACATCTGCTAACACTCATTCGAAGCCCGAGCACAAATGAGAACTTATAAATTAACAATGAGGGCCAAATTGTTTAAAGTCAAAACATGCAGCACTATTTAGACAAACGATTACACTTTATATTTAAAGGGCGTTCAGTATAAGACTTAGTTATCTACTATAATTAATTTCTAAATTAAATTGCCAGATGAAATTGCTTGTGTTTGGTGGGGGGGAAAAAAAAGAAAAAAAAGGAAGAAAGAACAACACACAAAACCAAAACCTACTTCAATTCAAACCACCAAACATTCAAAATACATTGGTGGAGATCGTAATTATAAAAAAGTATGATGTAGCAACCTTGGAACATACTAAACAATGATCTTGAATAGTAATTTTCTAAAATCAATTCTAACCATCTACTGTCTTACAATGCAGTATCTCTGAGGCTTCAAAACCAAACTCCGGGGAGAAGGAAATATTGCTTTCTAGTAATGAATGAACTGACCTTGACTTAAAGAATCATCTGAGCAAAAGGACTAGACTGGAGCAGTGAGAAAGAAGGCTCCACAAAAAACAACACTCATTACTACCGTCTCAGTATTTTGGGACTATTTAAAAATATTTTATTACAAACTTGTTTGAACAACAGTAAGTATCATCCTGAATTGCCGTAAACTGTATACTGTCCACCCCACTGTTCAGTCTCACTAAGGTCACATCCCCTGCGGATCCCTCTCCAGAGGGCTGGGTGTGCGGACTGACTAAGGGAGATCCTGCTGACTGCCGCCAGCATATGCAGCAGTTAAGAAGGATGTCCAGAGAAGTAGATTACTGCACAAACAGTGCAGGAGAACCCTTTTGGGGATTGCAGCAATGTGTAAGGATGCTGGAAACTTCCAAGAAGGTTATAAAACAGATTTTGACAACTCTGGGACAGAATTTCCCTGTGTACCTGGGGAGTAGGCTAATTAGTGCAACGTCGGATTTTGTTGGTTTGCAGACATAGTTAATGCAGAAGCTCAGCACGAAATAGTCCAGCCTGAACCTATCACAGACCTGGACAAAAAGTTCCTTCAGCATCACGGTATGGCAACAGAGAGCCCTATCCAGTATAAAAGTCTATAAATTATCTTCCCCAGGCCATCTAACGGGTTCATGGTTAATAAATGAGAGGTTGGGAAATAAGCTCCTGGGCCGCTGGCCTGGAGCAATGCGGGATGGAGTGTTTTAATACTATTGTGAAGACTGTTTACCTGGAGCTGAAAATTGCAAGGAGCTTGTACAGCACATCAGAAGAAGGTTTATGAACACCAGTGTGGGAAGCACTAACAAGACACACAGCATGTATCACAAAATGATCAGGGGGATGGAACACCTCTGCTATGAAGAAAGGCTGAGAGAGTTGGGGTTGTTCAGCCTGGAGAGGAGAAGGCTTCGGGGAGGCCTTATTGCAGCCTGTCAGTACTTCAAGGGGGCTTATAAAAAAGATGGGGACAAACTTTTTAGCAGGGCCTGTTGCGACAGGACAAGGGGGAATGGCTTTAAACTAAAGGGGGGTAGATTGAGACTAGATCGAAGGAAGAAATGTTTTACGCCGAGGGTGGTGAAGCACTGGCCCAGGTTGCCCAGAGAGGTGGTGGATGCCCCATCCCTGGAACCATTCCAGGTCAGGTTGGACGGGGCTCTGAGCAACCTGATCGAGTTGAGGATGTCCCTGCTTATTGCAGGGGGGGTTGGACTAGATGACCTTTAGAGGTCCCTTCCAACCCTAACTATTCTATGATTCTATGATTCTATACCTAAGGACAGTGGTTTGAAGAGATCTGGTTTTTTGTAACTAGAGAAACACGTACCCTACTTTTCATATGATCACTGACTAGGAACCTTGTTCCCAGCCAGGTCTCTACTGGGATGCTGAGTTATGCAAGAACTCATCTAGAGTGTCCTGCCATAGCTTTTGATGTTTTACCATACAACTTAAAATCCAAACGAATAATCACATTGCTTTCCTTAGAGTTCTCCAGGGGTGGTACAACGGGCACTTGCAACGCTGATGCTGATGCCTTTAAGCTATCACGACAAACTTCTTGTGCAGGCTTATACCCTGCTGTGCTCCAAATAGCATCTGTGAAACCAGAAACAAGCATTTACTTATAGAGGGGACTCTAAGTGACAGTGGACGCCATAACCAATCCATACAATGAAGCAGCACCATATGTATGTGCATTTATTGCACATGTGGCAGTCTTAATGAGTAATGATTGGCTAATACGCATGCTGTTTTGCAGCAAACTGCTGTGAAGCATATTGTTCTCATACGCGCTGGGGATCTGAAGTGCCAGTTGTGCTTATTTTCTAAAACTTCGTGGATGAAGAGCTTGCCAATCTGCATGTGGTATTTCGTGGCTGATTAATTTTATAGATTGTGCTAGGTAAGAACTCTCTGACTTGCTGAATCCAATATCAATTTTAATCAAACTGTAGTTGCTTGCTAATTTGGAGACACAGGGTGCCACTTTATTCGTTTCTGTAGACTGCTTTCTCTCCCTATATATAAATAGTTCAGAGAAACCTTTTGGCATACCTGTTTCTTTCCAGAAGAGTGGACCTACACAAGTTTTTAACCACAAACCTCATGGTTTCATACAAGAAGAATAGTGCAGCTAATTGATGTATACTCATACGTTTGTAACTTTCTAACATGATAGCAACTGGAAAAACAAAGTTCAAATCAAAAACAACTTGTGAACTGAAACATAACACAAAATCCAAGCACGACAAAAATCAGAATATTACTTGTATAGACTGCTGAGCAGGTCCTGGAGAGTCACAAACAATCCTATCCCACAAGCAGTCAGCAAATGTCGCAAAAGACGTGCGAATCCGTGCCTAACCCTACAAAGAACTATGGAACTGAATAAGGATTTGTAGGCAGTTCTGTTTCAGTATCATGCTCAACACATAATACTCTGTGGGTTCCTGGGTCTGCTCCCTTTCTATAATCTCCACTCTTCTATAATCTCATTGTGTAAGTCAACAAAAGCAGCTTCTGTGCCCCTGTTCACAGTATGCTAACAGTAACTGCATGAATCCAGTGAATCTCTGTAAGTCATTCTCCACAGGATAATTTCCTTTTGCCATCTGATGCAGCATCTCTGTGCCCAGGCTCATTCGAAGGTGTGTGGCCTTCAAATCTTGCAATAACTGCGCAGGAAAAAAGTTCTTTTAATTCTGTTTTTAGATTCAGGATTATTCTCCCTATATGGTCTGCACATGACAAGCCCATAGATTCTTCCAAATTCAGGGTTTTCTCCTCTTGCATTTGCAAATTTATAAAAAACTGACAAGAATTTTTGGGGGTTTTTTGTTTGTGTTTTAATGTTTTCTACTGTTTCCTGGATGGCATATTATATGTCAAAGACAGAGACAATTAGCTTCTCTGAGGGTTTTTGTTTGGTTTTGTTATTGTTTTTAAGTTAGGCTGCCCACTGAGGACGCACACATTCTGGAGCTCCTGAAGTAGAAAAAAGCAGTTTCAATCCAGGACAATGAAGATTTTTGAAAACGTGGAGACTACAGAACACATAAATGAATGGATTATTTTAATGGCTAAGGCAGGCTTTGCTAACCAGCTTAACTAAGCAGCTGCATGAAAAACTTGCCAGAATCACCTTCTGGCAAATCATAGTGGGTGGAAGGTCCAGAAGGAGTACTGACAAGCACTGATAAGCTGCGAAGTCAGCGCTGTTTCACAGAGAGACACTGAACAGCTTCATCTAGGGTCTAGAGAACCACCTCTGCTATCTAGAGAACCATGATAAAAAGGACAAAAGAAAAAAAAAGGGAAAAGAAAAAACACATTTTAACTACAGACAGTTTTGGTTGTTTTTCTTAACACTGGATATTCAATAGCAGCCTTGCAATAAAACTGAAAAACTCAGAAAACCCTACCAACAGCAATGGACTCGTTTTGTTGATAAGTCCTGTAAAAAGAAACAGGAAAAAGTCCTTGTGCTCATTAAAACTGACAGATATAGCTCATTAACAAGACTATACCACCTCCCACAAAATTACAATTTCCTGAATTCCATGACTTTCCTTAAACTACAGTATGTGAATCATCAATATTTTACAGACCATGACAATGCTTTAGAAACATTAGCTGATCTTCCCTGACAACTCCCATGAGACATGTGCCTCCGTGTTTGAATTTATTTAAAAAAAAAAGTCCAAGTGACTGAATATTAATTAGCCTATTTCATGTATTTATAGATGAATATATATTTCATATATATATATATGGGAATTTAGTGAGGAAGGATGATGAGGCAACGTGATATGCCAACCTTCCTTACACACAGATGGGCCACCTACCAGCATTTCCGTAGCATCTTCACTCAGACCAATAACAAAGAAGGCATCTAGCACATACCAGCCTGAGGATCTGATAGCTCTTTTCTTATTTTTGAGGCAACATTGTGGACCTACACGAAGCTTCATGATGGCGCAGTGGCCAATATATTTTTAAAGGCAATAAAAAAACCCCAAAACCCCTTATGTAGAATCATAGAATCATAGAATACTTTGGGTTGGAAGGGACCTTTAAAGGTCACCTAGTCCAACCCTCCATGAATCATTTGGCTGTGCCACTTGGTACAGCAGACTGGAACCATAGGATGACTTCATCTGCTACATCCTTGATACATCTGCATTATGCCCTGGCCCAAACCACCTTCAGATCAGCCACTCTCTGTCCTTTGGACTTCTGAAGACCTTTGACCCTCAGAACAACCCCTGAGAGTCCTCACAGATGCTCAACTTCAGAACATCTTTTGAAATGGGTAACAACTGGATAGGAGCAAAACAAATCCTGTACTTTCAACCAGATTTTTTTATCCCGACACATTGAGCTAAATGCCCTGCAGAACTAGAGCAAGCTGATCCCATCGATTCCCCAGTCCAGACCTTGCTAGAAGCTGCTTGTCACCTGTCACTGCCTTAGCCAGCTCAGCAGTCTAGTCTTTCCTTGTGCACGTGCCAGTCAGAGGGCCAGAGGAGTTGTACTTAAATGTTACATATGCCAAGATCTTCACATGGATGCTCTTTAGAAATACCCATAAAAGACACATTTACCTCAGAGGGATCTTTCGAGACGGCTCCTATGAAGTCACCTAGACTTTGGCAGTCTACCAGTGATGCAGCAGCTAACGCCTATAGTAGGGACAGCACGGAGTTTCCCATGCAAACGCACAGGTTGTGCCAGCCTGTAAGATCAACCATAGATTTTTTTTTAGTAATTTGTACTAGGACTCCAGCAAAGGATTGCAGGCTCCGAGAGGCTTGAATCCAGCGCTTTCAAATGAGATTGTACTGTCTTGCCTATATTTTTCTTTAAAAGCGCAGCTACATAATCAAGTCATCAAGCTAATGTGTATTTGCTGGCTTTATCTAAGCACTTGTAACACGTGCATTGGCTATGATAAGCCAATTAGACTCTTCTGAGACCTGATACCATCTGTCGAAGAAATCGCTGGCAGTCCAGCAGGTAGTAGTCTCTCAGTCCCCCAGTGGGTTTCACGTTTTACCACTCAGTACTCACAGTGCCAGAACGGAAAAGAATATGAAGAGAAAAGCTTTAGTCGTTATCTATTGTGAAAAGAGGCAGAAGAGACAAAGCGTGCATTTGTGTATGTCTAAAGTCGGTTCTTGCGTTTCCACTCTCACTCCACTTCTGATTTTACCTTGAAGAGATGTAGGTTTTCAGTTGCCATGGCAACCATATTAACAAATAGCAGCATAGACTTTACACAAATGATGTGATTGTCAGGAGTTGGGGATAGTCTAACAGGTTTCTATTAGCTTTTCTCCCCCCTAAAATACACGCTTATTAGCTAACATAAATCCATCACTTTTGTTTTTCCTTATTGCATACTTCTCATTTCGTAACAGCAAAGGTTTTTGTTTAAGAGGATATACCTATATCAAGAGCCTCTAAATTTGATATACCTTATCTTTCATGCCTGAGAAAGGCATCACATGATTGCAGCATTCTTTAAAAGGCATAAACTGATTTGCATTAATGCTTCTCTCAGTGAGCTAACTGGGGGACTATAAATACAGTTCCTGTCTTCAGGATTACTTAGCATTTTTGCTCTGAAGAGGGAAAATAAAAAAGGCAAGGAAAAACGTAATCTTCTGAGACAGATGGAAAGGGGGAGAGAATGTTCTGTACATCATCCAAAACTTAATGATGAATCTGTCGGTTCCTTTAAAATGTAAAGATTTATAAAGGCTAAATTACGCAGACTTCAACACCTGAACATTTCTACTGTGTGGTTTTTGTGGTTCATATGCATTTCTTGAATAAATTACTGATAGTCCACTGGATTAAATATTAACTTTGGCAGATTTTCTTTCTAGAGAGCAAAATTTAATTTTAGCTGAAGTATAATAGTAATAACAGTTTGCACTTCTCTAGTCCCTTCCACCGTCAGACCTCCTTCAAAGCACTTCAAATGTCAGTCAAAACTATTAATTTGAAATATGGCCACGTTTTAAGGATAAAGAAACTAAGATCCCACCTCAAAGGGACAGGAAAAGTCTGGGGCATGATCAACCATAGATCATGGTAAACATGAAGAGGTAATTAACTATTCTCAACACCTAAGCATTTGCTCAGCTTTCTGTCAGCCAAATAAGACAGATGAAGTTTCCCAAATGATGTCATATAATAAGCAAAGAATTTACGGATCTATTTAAATACAACCACAGTGTATGCATACAGACACTTGTTTAAAAAAAAACCCAAACAACAACTTAGCCAGCTGAAGGATTACTTTGAATTCCTATCTCATCTCCTTGGCCAAAGCAGTGACTTACCTCCTGCACTAAATTTGCTTTCTACTTCACGTAGGTATTATACTAGCCTAAAAAATGGCTTTCTTCCCAACTCTCAACTGGCACCATGTCCAAAACTGTTCAACAGAAGTGCACTCTAATGACAACTTACAGCTAACATTTTAGATAGCTACAACTACGCATTTCCCCTCCACTGTCCATTCCTACCCAAGGAAGATGCTAGAGTCCTGAGGTAAAATTGTACAGAAGATTCTGACAGCAGGTAAATTAAATTTAATTAAGTTCTGTTTTTCCTTATTTTGTATCAAACAAATGTGCTTTCCATTTAGCTAAAACAGACTACTGTTATCTGGAAAGAGGGTAAGGCACTACTCTTTTTACCTACAATTTCTTTTTACCTCTGCAATAAATCCTGTTTCCATTGGGCATCTTTCATCCATATCTGGATGGTTTGGTAAAGCTAACAAGCCATAGATAAACTTGCGTTCAGCTATTTAAGCCCACTCTTCTCCTTTTTCCACCAACACTGCAAAACCAAGTTGAAACAGGTGCTGCTAGGAAGACTTATTTCTAAGTGTTTTCTCCTTCCCTCCCCTATTAGCGTCCCAAGTCTCTGTAAAGGGTTAGAAAGATTAGCTTTAACATTTTGACAATTTTAGCAGCAAATATTCATTGCCAGCAAATAGCAAATGCGCCACCAGGGCAAATTTCCTTTCTTTCTTTTTTGGCAAGCCGTATCACCTTACTAGGATAAGCAGCTGCTTATTTCACCTGCCTTTGAAGCCGACTGAGCTCTTTATACCTTTTATATCTCTGTGGCAGGTAGCACCTTGGGAAGCCTGCACCAGCCATCCAAGCTCTGCGCTTATTTCCATAGGGAGTTCTCTCCCAATATATTCTAATTATGCCTAAACATTTATAGAACAGCTTCCATTTTAAAAATAGCTCACAAGCTTAATATACCATAGAGCGGATTCACCTCACCTACCCCAGGCAGACCGCATAGCAGTTTGACAGCTCTCAACACTACCACAATCTACATTCTCAGGATTGCTGTGAAGGAAAAAATACATCCACTTAACACTTCAGGGAGAATTTAGATAGATATATACCATGCTATAACTGCATAGTATGGCGTGATATTCAGACTCTAGGACTAAAAACTACCAAGGGTGTAAAAACTATCAAATGGATCTTAAATGTCCATCAGCTTATGCAGTATTGATTTCACATCTTATTAACAGTAGCTTTCACAGGCTAGCATTCTTCACCAGCATTCCTGTAAGATTTAAAAAAAAAAAACATTTCTTTGTTTAAAGAAATTGTTGAGCTTTTTCCAGTCAAGAATGAACATTGTGATTTAAAAGAGAAGAGGCTCCACAATATTTAGGAACCCAGGGTACTTATGTGGGATAGGCAAGTTCCTACTTCAGAACTCTAAGAACTATTTTTTGAAACCACATTTCTTGTTTTCAGGAAAGTTCTCTTTATAATACGACAAGTGAGAGATGTTTATTACCAGTGCCTATCTGCAGCATGGTTCAGGTTTAACAGGGGTGTGCACTACATGCAACGCTTTCTCAGGGTTTCCTAGGAGTTCTTCTCCTAGATGCTACGTAGGCTGGTTTGGAGAAGAGCTGAGATAATTTTGGGGTGGTATGGCTGAAGGTTTTTCCCTCTATTTACTTTAGACATATTGGAATTGTCAGGCAAATGTCTGAAATAAAAGCTTACAAGGGCAGGGAGGCCAGAAACATTCAACATATGCTAGAAAAAGGGCTTTCTGCAGCTGATCTTTCTTCCGTACTTGGCTGGTCACGTGCAGAAGATCTGATGCCAGAGTTGCACGCAAGACCTAAACTTTCAGATTTCCAAAGTTCAAGCAGATTATCATGCATTGAGTAACTCAGATCCCTTGGCAGTAGAACATGAAAGCAAGCCAAACCACAAGAGGACCAAGAGTTGGGTCTGACAAAAAGTTATTCTTTAGATGAATCATGCTCTGTCAGTACCACATAATGTAACTCTATGCAGAGATACCCAAACTAACCTAAGCATGACAGCCGGTAAAGTAACAGACCTGCCTTAATGTGCTCCTCCGTCCAGGTTCATTATTCCTTTTGAGAAGCACCCTGCCAAAATGGCAAAGCAAGTATAGGCATCTCTGCGTGACACTACGTTATGTCCCCAAGATTTAGAGCAGTAGGCGGCTTTGGCAGATTGCAGGTTAAAAAAAAAAAAAAAAAAAAGAAAAAAAAAGCCTTTGACTTTTGTGACTAATTACCAATTGCCTGCCCACTGCATCAAATCACACTCTATATGAGAAGTCAGTTAATATAATAATCTTTTTCTTTTTTTTCAATTGAGAAATACTGTTTTGGTAATTAAGTAAAAGCGCACATGTGGCATCTTCAAGGAATTTTTACTGTGCTTGAGAAAGGTGCCAGACTAATACAGCCATGGAAATTGACTCACTCCATCAAAGCAGAGACAACTACAGCACGGGTAGTAGCAGCGCAAGCTGCCTCCGCAGCTCTGGCAGCCAAATTGCATCGATCACGGCCACGAGGGGACAGATTTAAGCATAGGGGTGGCCCTGCACATCTACACCCATACAAAACTTGGCCTTACTGAATGTTTGTCGGGGAGCGCCAGCTGCATGGTGTGGACAGCTGCCCACAACTCACCAGCCAGACCCGGCAGTTTATGGAACACAAAGAGCCAAACAGCTGTCAGATAGTAACAAATTTTCGCCATAATCACCAGAGAAAAGAAGATGCTTTATGCCATTACTAATCCTGTGAGCCACCCTTTTGTTTCATTATTTTAACAGACACCCCTAAGAGACATCCTGGCCTCCAGTTTCATGGTTTCTTGATTTCAGTCATGATACATACGTGGAAAGCACCATGTTATTGAATCATGCACAGCCCTAACCTTTACTGCTATAGTTGGCTGCTGGGAATGTTTGAAAGACATTAACCCATTTGAATATTGCTGCTGCCTGATTTATACTATTCTTAATTTCTATGCTAAGAAAAAGGAAATCACCATCAATATTGCATGACTTCCTGCTATCTCGGCGTGCACAGAATACAAGACCTTTTGAAGAGGACAGCGATCATATGACAACACAGAGAAAAAAGAAAGACTAGATTCTTTGTCATACTAGCTCATTTTTCATACAACAGGTATTCCTCTGCTGGTTCCTTTCTGAGGTTTTTAAACAGTCATTTTAAGACCCTTACTGGAAGCTGTGAAATATCGCAGTAATTTGGGAAGATTCAGAAGTAGAAGTTGAAAGGAGAGGCAGCTACACCACCCCACCAGTCTCAGTCTCTCAGAGGCACGCAGACAAAACTCTGCTGAGAGTTACACCCTGAAAAACATTCTGACCCTCATTAGCAAGAAGTGGCCTGAATATGGGGGGGCGAGGGGGGGGGCAAGGCAGGGAAGAGTACAGGGACAACATGGAACGGCTGCAGTATTTGCATCACTGTCTGAAGAGCTAGGTTCAATTCCTACCTGCGTGACCTTGGGCAAGACATTTCTATGACTATTTCCCTCAAAACAGAAATGTCCTCGCTATCGGTTAATGCTCTTTTTGTCTAGAGCTTGTTTGCCCTACTATTACACAAAGTTCATCACAAGCTTAGGGTAGGTTCATCAGGTAGCACAAAAGTAACTAATAGTAACTGCCCAATTGAAAATATGCCTGGGCTAGGCCTGACACGCACTCAAATGCTCTTCTTTAAGCTTTAAGCTAAAATCAGGCACCGCTGCACGAGCATCAACGTAACCCACTTGAGTCACTGGTCAGAAAGGAAGATGATG
>NW_008825610.1:1512744-1521201 GCF_000699105.1 Pygoscelis adeliae
TTGCAACACCTTTGTTCAGGCTGCAGTGCTTTGGGTTTTTTGTAGTGCCTGCAAAGTGCCAGATACTTCAAAAAAGATTAAAAGAAGGAAGCGTAAGGCAGTAAAGCTGACCGGTTTTAAGAGTCATGCTTCCTAAAAGTGACAAACGGTAGGAAAGTCAATTGCTCAACATAGGAGAGAGGTGTAACAGCTGTAATCTAGGGGTAGGTCAGAAGAGCCCTGATTGCCGTTTTTTAAATCTGGAGGAGAACAAACAATATTAAGAGAAGGAATATTCTTTGAGAAGGTTATCGAGAGGATGGAGCCAGGCTCTTTACAGTGGTACTTGATGGGAGACAATGGGTATAAGTTGAAAAAACAAAAAAGAGGTTCAAACTGGGTATAAAGTAAGTTTTTTGTCATGAAGACAGCCAAGCAGTGGAACAGGTTGCCCAGAGAGGTTTTGCCATTGCCATCCTTGGAGGTTTTCAAGACCAGATCAGATAAAGTTCTGAGCAATCTGAGATTGAAGCCAGAGACTTTCTGAGGTCCCTTCCAATGTGATTTATCCTGTGATCCCAGGATCTGCCAAAAATAACCCAGACATATTTACAGAAAAACATTCCACGCATAGGAAAGATCAATGAATAATTCAGTCAAAGGGGAGAAGGCGTGTATAAAAGGGAGAGGAAGGCTTTACATGTAACTCTTTCAGATGCATATGGAGACATATTAAATTTGCTTTTGCAATGTATAAAGGTTTCTATTTGGAGAAGAAATGCCACCATATTTGTGAAGAAAAAATAAAATGACAATACTCTCTCATCAAAATTGTCCTAGTACAATAACCTCCTTACAAAGTAGAGCATTTATGATGAATATATTACCAAGACCATTTTTACTTTTTCTCAAGAGAGCAACATTTCTTTATTTAAATTATTTATTTCAGGGAAAATTGACAAGTTTCAAGACTAAACTAAATGAACAACAGAAGTCTTCGCCCTGTGTCAGCAAGGAGCAAAAACTAGGAAAACTCTGTCCTTTTCACTCCTCAAAAGTTTAGCAGCTATTCTCTGTCCTTGCAATATTCACCAGCTCTTGTCTTCACTTTCTCTTACTCCTTTCACCTCTCTCACTCAGTGGGTAAAAGGCAAGTTGCACATCGTTGTCCTGTGATTCATCCTGAATGCAAAAATACCCTTTTAGTATGACATGTGGTGTTAATCACCGTCTTCCTCTCACTTGATGTCAGAGTTGGCAATTTTCTAGCATCTTCACTGGATGGCCATGTGTACATCATTTCCCATTTCTTCATTGCATCCAAGTATGGGTAGCAACTGCAACTAAACTAACCTATTTATTTTTTTTTTTACATATTCAGAATCTGTCTCATTTTTAGACAGTGTTAGATATTAGAGAGATTAAACTACTCTCAATCCCAATGGATATAAATCAATGCATCTTTTAATACAGGGGTTTTCTTTTTTTTTTCTTTATCCATGTCGCTGTATTTCTCTCAGCTATTTATTTATATGAGGGGAAAGCCAAGTACATTTTTCCACCCCCTGCCAATAAGCTGATTGTTCTTTGGCTCAAGCTGTTCAATATATTCCAGACTAGAGCAGGGAAGTTATTTGTCCTCAACAGTTTGGCAGTGTTCTGCTATGTTAAACAGATGTTGTGTTTTACACCCCATTTGTAACTACTTATCACTGGTGGACTTAAAGATCTTTGTACATTAGCTCTTCTTGGTTCCCAGAGGTCAAGATGCACATTAAAATATCTCATTCTTTCCTCTACTGTGCTTGTTCGGTGTGCTAATTCTATCAGAAAACTTTGTTTAGCTCAAGTTGCAGCATTAGGATTTGCATGTGGTTTTTCGAATAGGTCCTTCTGAGCCCCTAAGATTTCACAGATAATACCACTACAAAATTCCTTGTTCTCACCAGGACACAAACTCAACGAGAGCTGTGAAAACTGCAAACAAGTAACAGGAATAGATCACGAATTTGTAAAGGAAATTCTCACTCTCACGAAGGTGTTCAGTTCTTGGACAACTGCCTATGAAATGAACAGTTCAGAATTTCCCCTTGTAATTCTACAGCTAATATATATCAGCCTCTCTGTAGCACCAAGGGTAAATGCAAAATCTATTATGACATCATAAACATTTTCCTAAAAGAAACCCCAAATTCTAGAAGTATGTGCTGTTAGATATTACCTATGTGCCGCCCATTCACTCATTCTTCAATCACGCAACATCTCAACAACCTAGCTCACTGCTCAACAACCACTGCACCCTTCACACCTACACCGTGCCTTTTAATCAACTTACACACAGTTAGCTCAGAATAAATGATAAATAAAATAGATACCCCATAGTAGAATATTTCAGCCTAGAAAGTGATACTTATACTCAATGCAGGACAATATGAACATGTAAAAGATGTGCTTAAACACTAATGCACACCTCCTGTAGTAAAACTTCTAGCATTACACGCAATGAGAAAGGATGGTGTCGCTATCAGGGTTAGGTTAAAATCCCAGCTGATACAAAGTTATCTCCTATAGAGAAGTTTACATGGGAAAGTTAGAGTGTGGATATTGTCGATAATGAAGGAGCAGAGCAAAAAGATAATATGAAGGAGACTGGGGAGTATGCAGTAGGAAAAACCAAGGCACTAATAAAAGATGGCATAACAACAGACAAAAAAGAGAATAAAAATATAAACATTATTTGAATAGCATTAAAAATGCACACTTGACCTTATTAAAAGATTCACTAACTTCTCACGAAACAGCTCTACTTAAATAAGTATGATTCTGCAGAGAACCCTTTTCAAACATGTAGTGATAATTTCTTATAGTGCAATCCCTAGTAATAAATCTTTTGATCTTGGCAAAAGAAGAATCAAAATGCAAGACTAGTCTCAGAAAAACATGGATTTTTTTCCCCATGCTTTCACACTAAATCTACTCAGCAAAACAAATCACAGAAGGTCAAAGTACAGAGGAAAGAATAATTTAGGTCAAAAGGTTTATTTATAATATCCAATGAAAACCCATCATCGCAAGTAACAGAAAAATATTCCCTGTTCTGGAAATGTAATTGCATGCAATGGCACCCAGATAAAAGTTATAGTAGGAACCTAGATAACAATCAAGCAGATAAAGAACTGATGATGAATGAAACAAAATTTTAACAGACAAGTAGCTAGTCACTTCAGTATTGAACAACATATTTAATGAAATAAAATGGTTGCCAGCAATATTTTTAGGTTTGAAACTGAAGTATAATTTGTGCATTGAAGCTACCGTATCGCAAGAAACTGCCACATTTGCGTGCGTTACGTGTGTGTGTGTGAGATTGACTGGTTTAGTAGATGGTATGGAAAAAATACATAACACTAATGTTGTCCACACCTATACGAACTGGCACTTTGCAAGAGGAAAGGCCAAAAAGGCAGGGCAGAATGCAAGAATATTGGCATCGACATAACCTTGGATCACCTATTTTATGTACAAACAAGCACCTCTGCTCTGACAGCAGTTTTACAAGCATTAAATTAGTGAGGAAAAGAAAAAAATATTTCTCCGAACATTTTTTGGAACCAGTAGAAGTTAGGGAATATCTTTTATATAACGAAAACTAAGTAGACTAAGATTGCACCATCTGGCTTAGAGATAGATGGTATGATCAAGGCGTGATTTTACAGGAGTCTATAAAATCATGAGCAACAGGAAGAATAAGGTCGTTAGTTCTATTCTCTATGTGAAAATACAAGTAGAGTGCATCAGATGAAATTATTAGGTAGCGGGTTAAAAACAGACAAAACGAGGTATTTCATTTAACATATCTAGACCCTGAAATTCACTGATACAGGATGTGGCAATTAAGAGGGAAAGGGAGTTTGAATTGGCTGACCATGCTTCGAACGCCAGTCACCCCCTCCATCCTGGCCTTAATGAACAAGTAGAAAAAATTATTTGTAAAAAGAGATGCAAAACCCCTGTTACTGTTACAGAAATAAGTTATTTTTGAGGTCCCACCCACCATGTTTATTGTTCAGCTGTGTGCCACATAAGAGAGAGAAATATGGATAACAGCCTATCATTTCCCTTTTGTGTTCACATTCAATCCAGAAGCATTATTACCAATGCATACAAGATTTCAAACCACAAAATTTTCTAAGAAATGTTCATTCATGGAAGATGTATTAGTCTTGCGGCAAAAACAATACTGGGTTTCTGAACACACAACCCTGTCGTCCAATACGCATGTTGGAAAACATTTTCTCAGGACACATGTTTCTGATATCCAACATCCCTATATTGCACAGTTGTGCAAAGCAATCAGATCCTTCGCACACACATAAATATATGAGCTCTGTGGCGAAGACACAAACATAAACGCATAGCATGAGTGACAACTGCAGGAGGTCACAAAGTCAAAGTTGGAATTAGAAATCTGTTCCGGGTTTCAAACATTAACATCTTATCACAGCAATTTGGTATAAGCCACTACTTCACTTTTTTAAAATGCCAATCACATGGGTGGCAACACCTTGGTTATTTCCTACTGTTGCTTGGAAATTTTATAAATATGACCTGTGTTCCAAGAACTGCTTTTCTTTTGCTGTACAGAATTTTTCTCCCAGAGTTAGTTTTTCCACTAGTGGTAGATAAACTCAGTATTGTCACTTTAAGAAAGTATGTGGCATTTACTTGCCCTTTGTTTTTAGTCATCCAGTGTACATTCTAGAACTAGACACCACCTTGAATTAATAATTGGAAGAAAGTATAATGAAAAGGTGCAAATGGAAACATACAAAAAATTCCTATTAAAAAGTATAAACTGTGCTTCCACAAACAACTTTTCAGTTGATACCCTTTTTCATGAAAGCCTGGCAGAGCCACATACATTTCTCTAACGACTCCCATCTGTGCTCTCATCTATAATAATGAGCTGACTAAGATCATTATAGTACAGGGTAGTTTTCTATCAAAGGCGTTACTTAGACTCCGAAACCAAACCCATCAAGGCACATGGTTTCTCAGAGCACTGCCCACCGAAGAGGAAGAGTCTCTCATGAATTAAAACCAGGTGAAAAACTTATTTGTATATTCCTCTAGTCTGCAAGCAAAGCCTATTGAGTTAATCAATGACAGAAATTTAATTTCTCCTCAGAATACCCAATTTTTCACATAGTTTTATCACTCACCAAAGTCTGGGAATAGTATTTGACAACTAAGCTTAGGTATTGGTTTCAAAATTATTAATTTATTTTTTCTGTTGGCTGCTGGGTAATTTATTGTGACAATCTTTGACATTATCCAGCCAGCTCTATTTGCAAATCATTAAAATAGGTAGCAGTTGTTTTCCACCCAAAACGAAGTTGCTCAAAATTAGGAAAAACAGCTTAAAGATCTGATTCAGCTTGCTTTGCATACCACCTGTCCGCTGTCCTTGTGGACAACCAGAAAGAGGTATGGCATCATTAAACAAATCCACCCAAAGAGCGTTAGAGGAAAAAAATGTACACTCAACTAACAGCAGACATGGCCGCACCATACAGAAGCTTTTCATTTGCAACTGTGTGCACTAGAAATACGATAATACTATCCTGTGGCCGTCCTCCTCCTTGTCAACGGCCCTGTGAGCAGCTGTCCATAACGGACAGCAAGCAATGACAACGGACAAAGAAAATGTGCAGGGCCAGCCTGAAAGAAGCCCTTGGAGAGAACACACACCACCTATAATGTCTTTTTTTATTTCAACTTAAAGAAAGAAAAATACCGATTCCTCTGCTGAACTTTTCTTTTTTATTATTTTTATTAGTGATAGAACTGATCTGTAAAGCCTACATGCAGGTGTGTTAGCAGGTAGGGTTTTATCTTAGGCAATGCCTAATAATAAAGGTAACATCTTTGTGCAGATACTAAACTGTCATTGGAAAGAGCAGAACGTACAGATGAAGACGCACAAATAGTCCTTTGATAGAGAGGTGTTACACCCAGCTTTTCTCCAAATGTTCCAGTACTGACTAGTAAAGAGTAATTTGACGCCAGGCCACTGCCAGCTTTTCATTACTGCTATTTTAACGCCTTTCCATGGAAGCATCAGCTCCTATTTTATAGCTGTCAAATGTGTTATGAAAATAAGTAAAAATCTTGCGCATACACGTTGAGCTCTACATTTCAGTGTAGGCAGTGTGTTCCAACAAGATATACTTGACAAGGAATTAATTCCTTTATGTTTTTCAGGGGCTTCATTCATATAACACTTCATTAAAAATGCATCTGCATACTGTTAATTCTACATGGAAAAAATATGTAGAGAAGATACATTTACAGAGAAGTAGTAAATTTATATTTTAAAATCCAAAACCAAAGGGCCTACAACAGATTTTGTATGCCCAAGGCTTCACATCTGCATATTTGCTGTTCCAAAAAAGCACCAAGAGATGTTATTTATGATGTCAGAAAAGGCTGCATGAATCCAGGACTCTAAAATTTACATCTAGGCATGATTAAATTCAGCAAAGTGAATCATTCACCATGTTTCCAGCAATGCGTGCTATCCCGAAAAGCTAACCTACAAGGGATTTATACTTTTATTCAGTCCCCTAATTTACCTGCCTCTGCCTGCAACTATACCACACTGCACTTTCATCACATCACACACTTTCAACATAGCTAGGGTAAAATTGCCTCGGCATTAAGTAAGAAGCAGAAAACCAATTCCCATATTCAAGGAAATTGTAAGTTGAGAAGATAATGAATCAATAATACAGTGTGTCCTGGTTATCAAAGTCCCTGAACGACTTCACAAGTGGAGGTCAAGAGCCCTAGATCAGGCGGTGTCCTGGTTAGACTGCAGTTTGGTTACCTCCGTCTTTCCTCTCACCCAGTTTTGTCTAAATCGGATACTTCCCCAAGCAAAGCCACATTTGATTTTTAAGCTGTCCCTGATCAGTCTTTTCTGCCAATTGCCTCCTAACCTATGTCAAGCCCTGCAATTTCCCACCAGTACTTACGTCACCCGGTACTCCACCACAAACAGCAATATTGGGAATGCTGACCTGTGAAGAACACCATAGGGCTGCAGATGTTCTTAAGTACCATGTTGTCTACCCCACCTCACAGTAAGCTCGGATGCCATGGTAATTAAAAGCTGGATACCATAGAGAGGCTAGTGTATAGCACACTCCCAAAATTCTCCAATATGTAGAGATACTCTAATTTTATTAATAAATAATTTTAGGAAAATAGATTTAATGAGAGTTACAGCAACAGACACAAATATAAACTAGGATGTGCATTTATAGAGAGAAGTGACTATGGGTCATCCCCACATACACACACTGTTGGTCTAGTTAATATGTAGATATTCTCTAACTATAGTGCACCGGAATATTCATGAAGGTGTGTTTCATTTTCACTCATCTTTTACTCACTGAATTCCAAGTTTCTTCTGTAACATTGCCGATAAGAATGCTTAAAAAAAAATTATAACCACAAGTATGAAAATTTATGCTTCATTGCACAAACATTTGTGCTAAACAAACCTCAAAGGGGTATGTCCTTTACCAAAGCAACATCATTTAAAAATTTAAACGCATATTCAAAGGAAATACTTCTCTAATATTTCTCCCTTAGCTCTGGGAACACAGAAGATACATTATCCACAACTTTCAGTCAAGCATTTTTATGACCATCAAATTAAATGAAAAATATTTTCAAGTGGAGGATTCCATACAACAGCACACAGACCTGACAAAAGTGCAGTATACTAGCCAAACTTTTTTTTTTTAATTATTCTTATAAAAGTCAAGGCATATCTCCTCTGCATGCTCTAGAGAAAATATTATCCTTCTTGATTATCAGTACATCTCCTTGAAGATTAAAATTACAAAATGTTTCTTCATTACAGAACATTTTTATCTTCAACACCCTCAGTAGATATCATCAGAAAGGATGTGCTTACAAAGAGAGACAACATTTTCTTTCTCTCTAAAGACATGCAACATACAGGCAATCTATAGAGAGTAATTGCATTTAATGTAATTAGCTAACTGTGCACATCCCTCACTACGCACCAACATTAAAGCTAGGCTTTTAAAGCCATTCTAGGTTGTGTGTTTGGACACAGCCACAGCAAAGGACAAATGACCATGATTATTGTTTTTGATTTTACTGCTTATTTCACCTCTATTCATTTGCATAAAGATTATAATGTAGCAAATCAAAAGCAAGAGGAATCTTCAGATGAAAGGATGGTGAACAAATCTTTAACGCCGTAGAAGGCTTTCTTGAGTGAGCAACTAGTATGTCTCTGGGGAGAAAATGTCCCACTGCTAGAAAAAGTAATTTTATCTTAATTACTACATTGATGAGCGTAATTATATTCTATTATGAGAAAGGACTCACTTAGTAAAGTATGAGTTGGCTTGACCAGTTAAGCACAGTTGAGAATGC
>NW_008825610.1:1521258-1536419 GCF_000699105.1 Pygoscelis adeliae
ATGGTTCGCCATGAAATTTTCAGTACTTTCAGCTGCCAAGCAGACATCGTCTCTTTCAGGGTACTCTGAACACTTCCACACATGAAAATAATAATGCAACCATCATATGCCTATGCATGGCCCCATATATACATGGAGTCCCTTGGTCACAACCATCCAATTATCACCTGTGTTATCTCAGTGAGTCATTGGACTTTGATCTCTCTTATTGATTTCTATTGAAATATGAAGTGACTCTTCAAAACAAAAAGCTATTTGTTCAAGGAAACATAAGACAAGAGGAAAAGGGTAAAAAAGAAGTGCATAGGACCTATATGCAAGTTTTCCTTGCAAGTTTTGGTAGGTCCACTTGTTCCAAGTACCTACCATAATTGGGAACAGATGAAATGGCTGTCCAGAAGCCTTTGTCTTAACCTGATTTAATCAGTGTGCATTCCTCTGAGCTCACAGGCAGTGTTTCACTCTTTTCAAAGTTTCTTTGTCTGTTCTGGGAATTTGGAGCCTGCCCAATCTGATTAGTTCATCAATAAAAGTATAGAGGACAAAAGTACACTTCCACAAAAGACTTTGCTGTTCATTCAGCACCTTCAGTTATGTTACTATCATTGCCACCTTCATGCAGGTCTCCTTCAGGACTGAATTAATGCTTTTACTTCTGTAGCAGAGAGTATGGGGAAAAAAAAATAAATTAAAAATCAGGCATGCACCAGTAATATTAATTACAAATAAACACGACAGCCCCCACTATGGCAACAAGCTCCTTACAGAAAAGGATATGGGCAAGGATGACCGACTATTGTACTGTCAGTTTTCTAAAGGAAACATCTTGTTAGAGTCACACACTGGCATTCTGGGGCTCTGGAGTCAACACCCTGCACCTGCTATAGGTTACACTTTTTTCGGCGACTCGGGGAAAAGGCAAACAACA
Source organism: Pygoscelis adeliae (assembly GCF_000699105.1). Taxonomy (NCBI): domain Eukaryota; kingdom Metazoa; phylum Chordata; class Aves; order Sphenisciformes; family Spheniscidae; genus Pygoscelis; species Pygoscelis adeliae. The sequence goes on from NW_008825610.1 coordinate 1,522,187, forward strand.
TAAGCATGCAGGAGATAACTGCAGTTATGAATTGGGCTGCTCACACACCGTGATAACAGAAACCAGATAATTGTCTTAGACAGAGACATTTGCCTGGACAGAAAATAATATCTTCCCTATTAGATAGCAGGATCTATTAATGAGAATATTAACTGAATACAAAAATAATTAATTTCCCTTTGAAGTGAAAGACGGATTTAATCATTTACTAAAGGGCATAAGTCTGCCTAGAGAGAACAAAATGACAGAGCATCAACTTTCCAACGTTAACTCTGAAATTTGGCTATGCAAAGTTCATAGTACAATCTAAAACCGCAGTAATAAGAATAAGGAAGGGTCTTTTAGAGCTTTTCAGATCACAATCCACATGTGCAGATGAGATCATGCTAGCTCTATGGTTTGTGGCAAGAGCATGACAGTAACCAAGACAACAGCACAAATGCTTACTCCAAATTCCTCTTATTAGAGCATACAGAACGTGGTGACCAGCCTATTCTTTCCTCCAGATAAAGCACAGTCATCTATGTTAGCACAAGATCTCATTAAGACTAAAGCTTGTCTCGGCTAATTAACATTAACTCTTGCATTTATCACGCCCAGTTTTAGTCAGCTGGTGCATGGTTAGAGGTTCAAATTGGGGAGCCAAGATTCCCTAAGTTGTACCACAACACTCAACAGAAGCAAACCTTAACAAATTCCCTGTGACAAACTGCACAGGGTAGAAATATTTGTACGAGGATGGGCCCCTCCAAGTACATTGACCTACCATCGATACTCTTCTGCTGCACTACATTGTATTCAACAGAGCACTTAAGCAAACATGCTATTCCCCTTTATTTCTGTTAGATCTAAACACACAGTTAAGTCCTCCAAGTTTGTAGAGTGGCATTGCATTCAAAATTGGATGCCTTCTTCATAGGGAAGGATGAAACAACTCTTTCATATTAACCAGGCTTGAACTCCAGCAACTCCAGCACAACTTGAATGCGTTTCTGAACTTTGAAATAGGTTCCATTAAATTTCAGTGCACTTCTGCTCTTATTACTTTCTAGTCAGTTGAATGCTTATCTGTACAAAACCTTCTGAGTTATGTTCATCATTACTTTCAGGTTCATGGCTGCTCTAGCTTCCCTGACAGCATCAGAATGACCTCATTCTTCACATTCATTTGTTCTTCCCATAAATAAATTTCTCAGGTCACATAAGTTCATTTCAAAGAGGTGTCTGCTTTTGCTAAGCACCATAACACGTCAGTCATCCGGACGCGTGATGGTCTTCAGCTACCTAATTCATCATGGACTGTCTCAGCATACACCTTTCCTTTGCACTTACCCACAGGCTTAATCCAAAGCTTACTGAAGCCAAAGGGCTTAAGGCAGCCTCTTTCCTTTTCAGCACCCTTTAGATGAGCTGTATTTTCTAACCTGCAGTTCTTGATGCCAAAAATTACATTCAAGTAAACATGTTTGTGTCTATTCTGGTGACCAGTCATTATGAAATGCAAAGTAATTCTTCCCTGCTGAAAACATAGGTGCCATCTGGGGAGACCATGAAAATAAGTCTACTAATTTTTAAAAAATACTGTTCTTGTTATCATCTTTTGTTTAATAAGCTCCTGAGTCATCACAGGAAACTTATTTCAGCAGAAGGGCTACAAAATCCACCCACCTAAAATTTACCATAGGTATGTGCACTAAAAGACGTTATAAATTTGGGACTCAGTTCTTCTTACGGTGAATTCTGTATTTTATTCAACCACTGTGACAGTGCAGACATAGAGAACAAAATACCAAACCTCAATTTCTTACATAAAACCATTTCCCTTTACAGTGATTAAATTTCTCTATCAATAGCTAATTATTAACACATTACAAAATCTCACAAGTGCACTCACAATTTTTTTACAAGAATGCATATTTTATTGTGTGCTAAGCTACGTCTGAGCTACTTAAGTATTTTTTGGCATACGTTTTTGAGAACTTCTCAAACTTCTCAAAAATGCCTGTATTCTCACACTAGGTTTTATGGAAGAAATCTTATCACCATTATGTAAGGTGGCGAACGGAGGCAAAAGCGAGGTTAACTAAGAGACACGGGGCATCTTCTGGGGGGATCATATTGTTGCCATTGTGACTGCACGGGCGTACTTTTTTCCTCCTTTTATTCAAAAATCAAATAAACTTTTAAACAAAAAAGTTATGGGCATGGAGCATTGCAAGCTTGCAAGCTATTAGATTACTGCATCTTTGCACTTGTTGTGGTTTAACCCGGCAGGCAGCTAAACACCACACAGTCCGATGTGCCAGGCCATTGAATCCACACTGTCCAGTAAACCCAGTTGTCCCTTTCCTCCACCTGGCTGGAGGCACAGCCCCTCTACTCCTGGACATAGTATCCGTTACTCACTTCTTGTAAATGCAAATCAAAAGTCCCTTTATTAAGATCAGAAGTAAAATCAGCCCTTCTGCTCTGTCTGGGGAACTGCTCACTGGAAACTGGAGTGGCAATTTTCCCAGAAGAACCCCCTTCCGTGATTGTTTTTCCTTGCAACTCACGTACCCGTGCCCCTAGGGTCGAGGTGGATTTTCCATCCCACTTCCTCTTGTCCTCTCCGTGGTCACGCAGGTAAAACCACAGGGTGGGCCTGTGCAATAGATGTGGGCCTTATGTGCAAGACTACAAAAATGGAGTCAAATGTCAGAAAGGATACTAAGAAAACCTTAAATTTTAGAAGGGAAATATATTAGGAATTCCCAAAGATAACATAACAGAAAACAAATAAAATTTTCTAACATGCAGGAAACAGAGAATCAACTGCCCCCTCCTGTCTCTCTCATTTCAACATGCTCTTCCCTAACGTACCCAAATTGTACAACCTTTCTAACCGATATCCGTTTAACTATCCTATGCTGTTGATTAAGTCTGCATGCACATTCTTTTATTATGATATTGTTAAAGTTACAATGTTGTCAACCATTTAACTAAGGTAAATTTTAGCAAGTACGTGGAAGAAAACCTAGCCTTCCTTCACTGATGTTTTATGAGGACACTCAAGCTATTATCGAATTTGCAAACATTTTAAACCAACAAGGTCACATGCTTTCATTATGCCGTTAACAGAATCATCTTCCTTTTCTTGCATTAAAGACGAAACCGTCAGACACCTAATTGTCAGACTGAATTCCCTTCCGCTCGTTGCTGAAACTGACTCTTTCTAGTTGTTACTGCTGAAAGTCTCCACATAAAAACCTTAATACTGTCAGCCTTATTTTAGGGTATGTTAGACTTTATAATGGAAAGTTCCGATTTTTAGATTCTGAAATCCAGAGAGGCACCAAGTATAAGATCTTTTCTATGTGCAGGTTCAAAATATGATTTACTAACAGCCATATAGAAAGGCTGTGTATATGGACAACTAGAAATAAAAAGTTATTAAAAAATCTATGTATTTTACATGCATATAATTTGTGTATATAGATATATTTGATGTATCTAGCCTTCACTTGGCAACTGGTTTACTAAGAAATATGTGTTTAATATTTTACCTCTATAACACCCAATTTACTGCCACTGAACTATGTGGCACTAGCTAAATGCAGGCTAACTTTCTCCAGATCAAGCATTGGCCATAACTGCTAGTATTCACAACTACAGTTAGCACGAATGGGCTTCTTGTCACTATAATTACTATAAATTCCCTATTTATCTTTTACCTGAAGCACTGAACAGACTACAGAGAGAGCGCAGTAGGGAACTGCAGAAGCCTTTCTGAAGGCAGCCAACAGCCAGCGCAGAGTGTGTCACCCAGAGCGGTAAATCATCGTTCTTTATCATGCGTATATACCCAACCACACTTCTGTCTGTAAAGCCCAGCTGGGACCGTTAAAAAAGTCCCACATGTGAACTGTGTAATGTTTTCTGAAGAGACCATTTGAGACAACCTGGGCTAGGTTTGTCAGAGCGACTTCATAGAACCGAAACACGCCAGACCTGAGCTTAGCGCCCCTCATTCATCCCTGCAGTGGATTCTGCAGAGCCACACTGGTACCTTTTTTCCTTTCCTTTGCCAGCCCCACGCTGTAGAGAGGTCTACGTGCTAACAGCATTTCTGCTCCTCACTTTTACTCTTCATGGCTCACGAGACTTTAGAGACCTCCCTACTCTCCTCCGCTATCAGAGACACCGAAACTTTTCAGAACAAGAGAGAAACACACGTTTTCCACCTACTGATGAATTGCCTGCTAAAGGAGTAGCAAAGGGGAGGTAAAGAAAGGCACGTTTGGTTTCTAAATTACATCATTAGCGTAAGAAGAATGACTCAGAATATTCTCTGCTTCTGAGACAGCACACACAACAGTACACCTACTGGAATGGTTTCAAAACCATTCAAAACCTCTTTGCATGTCTTTGCTTTAGTCCTATTTTCTCCCAGATAGCACAGGCACGTCGGGTGTTTTGAAGTCTAGGATAACTACAGTTCAGTTCAATGATCACCCACCAGTACCATTATACAGGCGTCTAACTGCCGTGACAGACCAGAGATTTCAGCAATAGCAACTAGAACTTTTAACAAGAATTTTCTGGTAAAATAATCTCATTTTACAACATAGCTGGAAGTCCTCAAAAGCCCACGAACCCATGATAATTATTTTATTCAACAATTTACCAACTGTTCTGTAGGTCTATACATCTTCCTTCCCACATAACAACCTTTTGAATCAATATGCCACTGGAGCGTCAAAAATAGTTTAAGGATCAATGAGCTATAACTCTCACATTGCTGCAACATCTTTATTTTTCAGTCAGCTGTAAGCTGATCCTTTTCTTGTTTTCTTTCTTTTCCTTCCATCCTAGGCCTTCATCCGATATGCCACTCATTCACAGTCCAAAACAGGCAGGAGTCTCTATGTCAGCTATATTAGATGAACTTGATAATCACTTGCTCTTCTCAACTTGCCAACTATTTACATCCCCTTCCTAACTCTTCCCCCAGCTTTTTGAAAAATGCCATTATATCTAATATTTGAAAGGTCACCTTGCTTCCAAGCCCAGGCCTGGCTACCAACTTAATCAAGAGCCTGTACCCCAAAAAAGGAAAAAAAAATCTTGGACACCAAATGCTTCTGTTATTGCAGACATCTGTAACAGGGCTGACAAAGCTACCTGTTCTTTGCCACAGCCTCTGCCTTTCTGAGGAACACTGTGCACTGCTGCAAGATACGAATAAAAACTGTGGAGGAGCATATTGCCATGGAAATACTTACAAATGCCTTCATTTCTGAGTCACACTACCACAGGGAGTTTCCAGCTTGCTGGGCATGACTCAAATGTTTATCTCCCAATTGCAAACTATATCCCAATTATGTCTGGATTCTGAAAGTATCCCCCTTTCTCATTATTTTCTCTCTTGAGAAGAGCTCCACAGCTCCTGTCCCATGAAACTATTGTCTTTATTCTTTTTGCTTTTCTATTCTCTTCTCTAAACAGATGTGATGAGAAGTCACAGCTTCAAATGTAGATCGTTAGACTAAAACCAACCCCTTTCCCCAAGTACCTTTTGATGCTAACAGGTATCTAAAACAAGGATCAGAATTTTTCAGAAATGTTCCCTGTTCTGTTCCTACATGGACATTTACAATCAGACCTTCATGAGAAACTATCATCCACTTTCAACGCATACATTAACGGTAAGGCAACAGTGTGCAGCTCCATTTATTTCCATCATCCCTCCAACGCAAATTAATCCTTTTGTTAGGACATAAGTTACTAGGTGCTATTTGGGAGTTATTTCTGTTTCTATGCAGTAAGTTTCTGAAAAACTAAAGCACACTTTTTGTATTTCCTCATCTAATATACTGTCAATTTCCCGGTCTTTCTGCATGATCCAAGCTCAGTGGGCACAAAATATTAAATTTTAGTCTTGCTATATGGATCTGCCCAAGAGAATCCTCCTTTGTTTTCAAGTCTATGCAATCTAGTATTTCTAATAGCTGTTCCATGTTAAAAATGTAATATATCTCAAAATACCTTTGCTTACTTTAATCCTATCTACTAAGTGTTTTGACTAGCAAATGCAACAGAGCTCAGTACAATATCTTATTACTAGCCTTGGGCAAATATTTTGTCTTTATCAGCATATTTTCTTGAACAATTGTTTTTTTAAGAGTGACAATTGGCAAATGACCTTTAATATAATGAAGCAAGAATGACAGTACAAAGGCTACTGCTTTGCAGATAGTCATGAGTTGCAGTACAAATCTGCAACTTAACCTTGGCTGTCAAGAGAAAATCAGAACTACATTACGAGTTGCTAAGCAGAGCCTATTCAGTCTGTCCTTTGGACAAGCGCTAATAAATTACGTGACTGATTAATAAGTTCTCTAAGCAACAAAAAGTGGCAATTCAAAGTACAGCGGTCACCTTTACAAGATTATTGCGTAAATCCTGCACCTCAACTTATCTCTGTACACTTCAACTTAGATTCCCTGGGTGCTACCAAAGCAATTATAATTGGAAGCACAATAGCTGTCATTAGGAAAGGCAGACCTGCATGTTATTGATCCACTCATGCCTTTGTCCTATCCCTTCACTGCCAACACGTCCCCTTCTCTTAGAATGCTGTTGGTGATAAAATACTTGTTCACTTAATTACTTTCATTAATGATGAACCTCAAGCTTCAAAACATGCAACAAAGACAAGAGACTAATTAGGTATTGAGTTATCTTTATCAGATTAAGTTCAGTTAATCCATGATTGTTCCCATTCAATTACTTCAGAGAGTACATCTTTTCTTCCTACACGGCGTTACCATCCAATGCAAAAAGTCGTCTTTTAGCTCCACTATAGTCAGCCATTTTATGATGATATCTTTAGGAGATGTGTAGAAGATACAAAACTGAAACACATTTTCAAGCCAAATTAGCAGGGCAATGAGATTACAATGTTCTCAAGCAATTTGAATCTCCCCCTGATCAAAGGGGAAAAGCACATGTATAAGGGAAAATACAATTTCTTTAAAAATGTGATAACGTATTATTTGTCTTAGGAAATTATATAGCACCTATTGATATTTTTTCTGACCTCTGTAGCACCACATCAACACCTGTTGGTATTAACTGTACTGCAAAACCCTGAAATCATGATGTGCAGAATTCACTGCTGTGACGCCAGTGTCTCCATTCTCTTCTTGTACAGTGTTGCAAGGTTATCTGTAACGCGCCTCATCCCTACAGCATTTTTAATACGACAAAAACGTTGAGACTTTCAGAAGTGAAGGTACTCAGGTTCCTGCAAAATAGTTCATTGTAAATATCAGCACAGCCTTGTAACAATGGATAAAATACTTTCTGTGAGGAGTAACAAAGTTCCCACTTGGTCACTAAGCTCAGAAATAGATTTCGTCTAATACCTGCCTGCTCACAAAAATTGCCACTACTTCAAGGAGAATAATACCAGGTCCCTTGAAGGATAATTCACTGCAGAACTGCTCCCAGCAGAAAGCATGGGCCAGACCGAGCCAGCTTTTCCTTTTTTCTAACCTATACTGTCCTCCAGAGCATCCTTTAAGCCTTGCACATTTTACATAACCTTGTGCCCTGAGGCATAAAAGGTATACCCTCAATTTCAGGTTACAAAATCAGCACTCTGGCAGGCCTACAGCCCTGCCATTTAAACATTTGGAATTTAAATAATTAAATTTAAATCATTTAAATTAAATTTAAATAAAAACGTGATGATAATGAAATCAGAAGTACCATATAGTACCCACTAGTGACCTGGATCAAGAGCTTTAGATCAATCTAATATAAGGGAACTGGATCTAAGCAGCATGTGGAGGAGCCTCCTGTACCACTGGGCTAGGAGATCATTCCTTGAAGGAGAGTCACTTGTAAGTAAAGATGTAGTTTTGTTCCTGCATCTGCTTGATGCTGTCATTCACTTGGGGTTTTCTGCCTAACAGGACCAGGGGAATTACGATCTGACACTACGAAGAAGAAAGGGATTAGATTAATGGCTCTTCACTATGCACAGATTTAGGAATTAGCTGCAAGTCTGTCACCTGCTGAAAACACCTATTAAAATAAAAGGGAAAGGGAAAATTTAAGACCAAACAGGGGAAAAAAAAAAACAGTAAAATGAAAAATTAAGAGCAAACACGACTGCACTACTGCGTGCTGATGTATGTCCATATCCAGTTGTTTCCCCCCAAATACACATCATCAGCCCTATTTACAGCACCAGCTTTCTAACAGTCCACAGGACTGTGATATACAATTAATAATCCTGTGCTTATATTAAGGAAGTTTCTTCATTCTGACATGAAAATATTCTTTATTATTTTTGTTCTGTTACTTTAGAGGAGTGGTTCACAGTACTACATTAATAATATTATGTATAATCAAAACCTTAAATGGAAAAAAAAAATCCCCCTTTAAAACAAACAGATCTATCTATCTTATCTAACAGTCTCTGCAAGACTAGGAAAGAATAAGTCCCTTTGTATAGGAATACGGACCTAAATTACAATGAAAAGAGTTAATAAGAAAAAAACTCTTGTCATGTCTGACTACAAAACAGTTTTTACAATTTTACAATTTTTTACAATTTTTACAATTTTACAGTTTTTTACAATTAAAGAAAGCAACACGAAGTATCGATGAGGAAGACTCTAAAGCACTTGGAATGACAGCAGGATTTAAAAATCACCATTATCTTTTTTCTCTGGTAAAACAGCAGCCTGTATAAGTCAGAGCTCTGACAGGAACAAGTTACCCCAAGTCACCATGCATACACCTGTGTGGGTGCTCTTAGCTGAAGTAAAGCCAATCACACTAGATTAGTCATTAGTAAAACAGAGTTAATTTAACTCAAGTTCCTTCATTTACCTTGGGTTAAGAACAAATACATGACCAACTATCAGGCATCAACTCATTCCAGTCAATTTTTTGCATGTCTGCATTTTATCCCACTGAATTGCATAGATGGAAAACCCCCAAATTAACAAATGTGATAGGAGCAAAAAGGCTTCCCTTGAGAACAAAAAGGTTAATCAGTTGGAAATGCAGCATGGTTCCTACCGTAGACCCATTTCAATGTGGTATGTGTAGTGCAGTTAAATCAGGCACATAGAACTTCATTTCCCGACATTGTGTTTTTCTTATTATTAGCTGTTTTAACTGTCCCTATCATGGAAACAGCTCTCTTTTCAGGGGCTGCCCTACTTTAGATGCAATATGCATATGTGGCTCTCTTGAAAACCAACACCATTTACATTACCTAAATTTGTTGCTATAAAAAACCCCACATCAAACATCGGCTGAAATTTGTTGCAAGTTAGAGTCTTTCTGGGGTTTATTTGTACAATATCCTTCCACCTATCCTGTTTTATAGTCATACTAGCAATTAAGTAATGCACCCTTTTGTCCTGGCACCAATGGTGATTCACTGGAATAATTTTGCATGGTCCATAACATACAGCAAAAATCACCTCTCGTTAGCAAACGTCTTAGAAACCTTCATGGATATTTTTATGGAAACATTACGGAAACAAAAAGATAAGGCTTGTCAGTAACTAAAACCATGTTAGAGGGTATGCCTTAAAAAGACTGCCTACAACACTGCGAGTAAAGCTCAGGAGAGTTAAAAAAATCAAACAAAAACAACCGCAAACCAAAAAAAAACCCCTCTAAGAATCTACTCATAATAAATTTAGGCAGCAAATCAAAAACTGAAAATGGGATACAAATGAATTTTGTGTCTCACGACCAAAGCTGCAGGGAACAGTTTACCAGAAACTCAAAGTCTGGTGAATAAGCCCCTAAAGGCTCACTTGGAAAAGCTTGAAAACTGACTGGCATTTTCCCATCCGGCATGGAATGAAAAAGCAAACCTGAGAGCTGCCAATATTTATCTCTCTACATTTGGAGACTGTGGTTTTTATCTGTGGAGGAAACCAGCTGGGGAGGGGAGAGGCAGAAAGACTTTGTGAAACCAGAACAAACACTTTACAGTTCCATTTTTTTCCCCCACAGAGATTTCCCTGCTGGCATTAATTAAAATTTCTTTAAGGTTATGCACTTGGAGAGTTTGTTTTCTTTTCATTCTTAAATAGTTTATTCACCGTGTGACAGACTCTGTTCTGCTTGGTGCATTAAACGCTGCAGGACAGGGAGAAAAATCTTACAGGAAGATGCTCTTGCCAGGGGCCCAAGCACACAGGTAGGAGCGTAACTTGAAAGTCAGCGTGACAATAAAAAAGATCCAAACATTCACTCATGAAACGGCTCAAAAACATTGCACAGCCAGACAGTTCTTGCCCAGCTCCTCATAGTTCAGGGATGACACCTGAAGAAACCGTACAGCGCACGCAGGCAACAGCTACGAGGCACCCAGGCGCCAGCTCCATCGTCTTCAGAACATGTCTCCAAAAAGCAAGGGCTCTAACACGCAAGCTGTGGCACATCCTACTGTAACAGGTTCAACCACTACCCACCCCAGACATCCTTCCTGCTCCTCTGCACTCTCACACAATAGCATTACAAGAACGGTACTTGCATAAATAACTAAACATCCCTCGTTTACACGGAGTCAGCTATTCTTCACGGACCAATCCCACAGGCTGTTCTACACAAGCCACTACCCACTGACCTATCTGCCCCCCCAACGACTGGCAGCAATATCAAGGCCTCCTAGTCTAGATTTCATGCGCTAAATTTTTTTTTATTTACACTACAGGATTGATATTGATCGAAAAAAGGTGAACTTTCAGCTTAGATGACAAAGTTTGCTATCTCTTTACTTGGTGGGATTTCTGGTTAGAGAAAACGAGATGACTCTGTGTGTGTGGTAACCACCGAGAGTTTAGACTGGAGATGGGAGTACCTTAAACAGAGCATGAGTCGAGGGTTGTTTGGAATAAGTATTGAAAAAATAATTAAAAAAATCTGATGTCTCTACAAGTTTCCCAAGTCTGCAGAACTTGGCAGAAAGTCTTGTGAGAAAATGTTAGTATTGCCATTGTTTCATATTTCCCAATAGATTCTGAACACTGAGAGTATCTCCTTACGCAGTAGTACAGCACAGATAGTTCTTACAGGAACCTGCAGACTCTGAGTTTATGTAAAAGTTTATGCATAAGACTGGATGAACAAGGATATCTTACATTTCATAACTGGGTTTGCCTTTTTCAATGTTAAAAACAAGGCCAAAATACGAAAAAAGGAAATAACTTTTTTTTATGAGTGGGGGAATTTTAGCAGCACTAACTGTAAGACTTATCTGCACCTTAGCAATCCTCTAAACTGCCTTGAGAGTGGTGGCTGTGGCAAGATCCAGGTGAGCAAAATGAAGCTGGGTGAGCAGCGTAAAGCCATCCCAGCACAGTGCAGGCAACTCCTCTAATGACAGGAGAGTGGCTATTCAACATGTTGATCTGAGTTGTCTCATCTAGTGATTTGGTTGCAGTTGTTCTAGAAGAAGTAAAAACTTCTGTAACCTGGGTAGAAGCTAGTGACTATTCTCTTTGATCTATGCCCCAAAACATCTTTCTTTTCCTATGTATCTCTTAAAAGCTCTTTTTTTAGTAAGTATCATTAGAATTACTGTACTGAAGTTAAAAAAATGCATATACCAGACAATATTACATAAAGGTCCAATCAGTTGCACTGCAGTATCACAATGCTTATGAAGAGCCATCCAAGACAACTCTACACAAGGAATTTTCTACAAGAGATGCTAAACACCTCGTATGATTTTATTCAGAAAAAATTTCACGTTTTAAACTGAAAAAAAAGTTTGATGTTAAGTGTTTCAGCAGGTTAAAAATATTGGGAACTGTAGTTTGAAAATTTGCTGTAAGCTGCTTTTGTTATTGAAAAATCAAATCAGCATTTTCTGCAAGGGAAAAAAGTTGTGTTGAAAAGTCTTAACAAGCTTTAGTGAAACCAGGGCACTGATGGGAAAAAAAATCATGAAAATTTAAATCGAGAAGATGAGGTATTAATACAATAGTATTAATGTTAATTATATTGTCTTAACCAGAGACAGACCTCCCAAGTTTAGTCTTTGCTTCAAATTGGGCAGAGCGGGGACTTGAATCCGTATCTCTGACATCCAAATTGGGTGTTATTACTCCTCCCTATCAGCAATTAGAGAGGCAAGGTGGGGGCAGTGGTGTAAACGTTTATAATTCTGACAAGAAATTGGATGGTGGACATAAATAAAACACAAACTTCAATGAAAATGGTAAACTTGTAAGTCAATGCACTGGCATCTTCTGAAAATTTTATAGTTGGTTTGGCAAAAGATTCCATCACAGTTCTGAAAATACTTCCCATTTTCAGACAAAAGACCAAGTAACATGACGGCATCTTTTCTGTTGAGTTTAATCTCCTGTATTTTGAGTCAGACTGAATAGAAGAAAACCGCTTAGATGGAAAAACTAAAGTTATAGATTCATTCCTCTGCAGTCCGCCACTCCTGTTAACTCAGTTCAGTCACTGGAAAACTTTCCCAAATCATTGCTATTTAACAGCATGCTATATTAACCGCATACTATATATTAATTTTCCTTACTAAAAAGAGATCCCCGAAATCCCTGTTCCACGCCAAAGTGGAACCAAACACAACTTGGTTAATGTGTCACCATGCACAATGACACCACCACCACAGTAATGAGCATGTAACACAACAATTCAGGTTTCTCTGTATTGCTCTCTAAACCATACTTTGATCAAACCACCACAGGTGACAGACGAGTGTTACTCTGCCAATTTACAACATGTCAACTGGAAAGACTATTTTCTACTTATTGTTCAAGGTGTCTGAACAGAGCTCACCAGAAACTGCCTTGAGACACAGGCTTCATTTGAAGGCAAAGTTTTTGATTACTAATTACGTGGTTGTAAAGTACACAAACTCAGCCTAAAGTCTTCTCGAGTGTACTCTTAATTGGCCATTACTTCGTTAGTCAATACATGATTTCACATTCCCATAGAATCGTGGCATTGAGTGTCAATGGTATTCATGAACTGCAATGGATTAAAGACAGAACATGCCACACGCTTTAGAGTCTCACAAAGTATTGTTGTGCTGTTACATCTATCTAGCCAGTGAGAAGTGTGTTTTGGCAGAAGGTAAACAGTGATACGTACTTTCCTCCAAAGGACTACCAACCATTAATTAAAATGGAGGTTTGCATATCAAAATCTGTAGAAAATCCAGATTTAATTCTGTGAACTACAATTGGTTATGATTTGGGTACGTCAAAACCTCACCATGCCTTTCGGTAGCCAGCTGTTGTTCAGTCATACACCTCTTCAGAGGCGTGTGTTCATATTTAGCTAATTAATATCTTAATGATTTTATAAATCATTACTAGATTTCCCAAATAAAAGGTATCAGATTAACTCTGTAATTTTTTATTTAATTTAATCTGTATTTAATTTAATCTGTAACCCTTCAGGTATGCAAAAAGCATCACTGAAAGACAGGAAAAATACTTTAAAATAATTTACACATTAAAAAACATTTTCTTTATCTATTGTCTCAGAAAAATGGAGAATGCCTAACTATGTCATCAAATTAAGCTATCTTCCACACAGGTTTTTGTTCCACCGTCAGTACCACGTATGTCGTAATGCCCACAAACTGCTCAGCTACCAGCACATAACATTCTTCTCAGGTCCAGGCTCCTCTGTGAAGACAGGAAATCAGCTTTTCCTTGGTATAACAACGTTACCTGTTATATCTGATTTTTCTAGTACCTTTTTCTACAAATAAATCAGGCTGTCATTTACATGTACAACGTAATTCTGTAAGTGGCCATGCAATCCCCATTGGAAATACTCAGTAGAAAGAGAGCGAAATAAAACAGAGAATTTAAAGCATCTTTTGTTGAGATGTTGAAAAGAAAAAGTAGCAAACATTACTTACATTTTGTATGTATTCAGCAAATACTGATTTAACTAGCAGCACAAGGAAAAACCCTTTCTTTTTTAGTTGTCAAGTATCTGTGACTTCTATTAAAAGTTCTTGGTGAATCTCAAGGGAATTTCACTAGCTCTTATTTTTTAAATGCTTGTGAATCTGTGCGAGAATGACAGAAGACAGAAACTGAGTGGAAAGCTGCAAAGAACCATCACACCAAGTCTGAACTGGGAGTACAGCCCCGAGATCTGGTAGGAAGATTTTTAGGCTGAATAATGGATAAGAGGGATTTGGATCTGAGAGAGG
>NW_008825610.1:1536466-1551667 GCF_000699105.1 Pygoscelis adeliae
AATTGATTTGATTTCTAGTATTGCGTAGATTATCTGTGAATTAATTGCGTAGGTTTATCTTTTCTTTTTTTGTTATTTTAGCTGAGGCGGTAACAAAAAAACTACAGAATGTTACCAAATTAATTATGTTACAATCTATCTAAGTTGGAAAACATCTCGCCCTGTAGAGATCAATCTCAGGTTTGAAAAATGACTTTCACCAAGTACTTTTCTAAATGACTCCACCCCCCCCAATCTAGTCACATTGACATGCCACAAAGTATTAAGAAATTAATCTCTGGGTGTTAACCTCTAAAGTGGGGGTAAAAAAATCAAACAGATAAAGGGGAATTAATATTTTTTTGACCATACGTGCAACTTCAGTACTAACAACTTGTCTCTATTTGTCAGCACAGAGTGCAGAAATTAGCTAAAATAACAAGCAAAAACCCACCAAGCTTCACATGCAGATGAGTTCACTATTATAATCATAACACAAACGGGACAAAAGCTGGAGATATTGTGAAGACGGCTATTTTCTGATATTGTGAAGATACCGTAAGGAAGTCTGGGTTTACTAGTTCCTATGCATTTAGTAGAGAAACTGCATCAGCAATCTGATGCAGAAGGAGTCCATTCCACAGGGAAGCCAGCCAGTGTACATTTGTAAAAAGACAGAAGAAAAAAGGTAAAACCAAATGAATTTAAAAAAGAAGTCTAAAACAAATTTTAAACTTCCAGGGCGTACAGATGAATACCGAGAAGATTAAATAAATATATAAATAAAATCAGTGAAACATTTCAATAATGTTCCCAAATCGTTTGTCTTTGACCAGCTGTTTCTCTGTGTTTCACAATCCCATGGTTTATAATTCCCATTCAAATAGCATCTTCTGACAAGTGATTTGGGGGTTTGCTACACAGTTGTCAGTGAAGAGAGACGTCGAGTAAATTAGGCAGTCTCCTGGTTGAAATCAATCATGAACGCAGATTATACAAAATGCCAGTGACAGAAAGCAGTTATTGAGACCCCCACCTGATGGAGGTTGATTAGTCAGAAATGTTTTCGGCACAGTCAATGGGAGTTTTGGACATTCAGCAACTCAAAGGGTCAGGCCTCAGCTTTACGGAGACTAGCTTTTCCCTGCACCTCACATGAATAGAAAAACAGCAGTGCGATCGGTACAATCACTACAGCCAAAAGGAAAAGGACGTAACTAAAATGAATTGTGTTCATATACAATTTTTCATCAGTAATCTGCACCTGTTTGTTTTATTTTTAAAGAACTGCTCTAAGTGTGAGTGGAGGAAAACGTCTGTTTTGTGAAGGCCATAGTCAAATCTGATTCCATGTGCAAGACCCTCAGAAAAGCCTATCTTCAGTACAGTCTGCAGGAAGCGATAAGAAGGACCTTGCTCCTCTCTTCACATTCCTAGTATAGCACTACTTGTTTTGTGGAAATTAGCTCCTGATTAGATGGCTTGAGAAACAATTCCCAGCTAACGCGACAGTGCTAGCTATCAGATGATATTTGTGTTCCCGTTAGCAGGACTTAAGCTTTTCCTCCAGATCTTTATAGGTAAAAAGTCAACAGTATGACAGTCTAATAAAATTGCAACAAGTCAACCCAATCATCTGTTTCTAAATAGTGAGGTAACATCTCTCTTTTTCTGCAAAGCCTTTTCCTATTCCTTCTACTGTGGTGGGCAGGATTTAGATTAGACCACAGATGACACTAGCAACTAGAGAGTTGGGGTTGTTCAGCCTGGAGAAGAGAAGGCTCCAGGGAAACCTTACAGCAGCCTTCCAGTGCCTGAAGGGGCCAACAGGAAAGCTGGAGAGGGACTTTTTACAAGGGCATGTAGTGATAGGACAAGGGGTAACGGCTTTAAACTGAAAGAGGGTACATTTAGATTAGCTATAAGGAAGAAATTCTTCACTATGAGGGTGGTGAGGCACTGGAACAGGTTGCCCAGACAAGTGGTGGATGCCCCATCCCTGGCAACATTCCAGGTCAGGTTGGACGGGGCTCTGAGCAACCCGGTCTAGTTGAAGATGTCCCTGCCCACGGCAGGGGGGTTGGACTAGATGATCTTTAAGGTCCCTTCCAACCCAAACCATTCGATGATTCTCTGATTCTGTTTTATCTTTTTTCAAACAGGATCATCAATCTTAGGACTTTGGTAGGCCTGATTTGTTGAAATTTTATTACAGTGTAACTCTCTGTAGAGCTGACCTGTAATTATACCCACATGTTTTTGAAGCTTGAGGTTAAGTCCTGAGCCTCTAGCACATTTAGCAGAGCACCATATGCTTGCAGGCCTTCTTCCTTGAACGACAGGATTGGTTTCTCAGGGAAGATAAATATGGTCCTATGTAAATTAAATTAAGAGCTGCATAAAGATCTCTTATCTAAGTACTGATTTGGTCAAAGAGCTTTTTATTTATCTCTATTTATTTTTTGAACAACTGCTATCAGTGACAGTAGAGGAAAACCTCAGCATAATTTGTTCAAGGAATAGAGTTTTCAGACCTGCTGGTTTCTTAAAATGTAAAAGCTTGTTCGAACAGAAAGAACATCCTGACATCAATAAAATAGGAAACACTAATCCAATAATTCCCTGCTTTGAAATACTAAACCGAAGGAAAGAAAAAGAAAAACCTCAAACCCAACCCTCACATAAAGCCACCAATCTATAACGGTAACCACAACCCAGCGCTGCCTTCATCGGTTGGCAGTTTTACACCATGTTCCTCTCCAGGAGTAAAAAGCTGAGTCTTGTTAATGCAGAGAAACTAATACTGTAATTGATCAAGCTGAGATCTGTTTCCTCCTCATCTATGAAACATATTCTTCTCACTACTTTTATTTCTAGTCTTAAGCCCACACTTGCTTGAACGTCGTTAAAAATAGCTGCCAATTTGTGTGTAGCGTAGCATCTAGAAAAAGAAAACCGGCATTATACACAAATTGTGTGTGTGATCGCAAACAATACCACATGCTCGTGGGATCATTTTTCCTTTTAGAAGAGTCATCCTAAGTCAGAAATACTTTTATTATTATTATTGAAGTCCTTCCTAAGGTTTAGAGTGGTTTTCTTGTCTCGTTGATAGAGCCAAGATTTCTTTGCACAACCCAGGTCCTGCTGCCTCGTGGGTTTTTTTGTGCTTGTTTTGGGGTTTTTGTTGGTTTTGTTTTTTTTTTTTTTTTTTCCTTAAGGCAAGATTTGTCCTTGTATGGTTTGTCTTCTGCTTTTCTCCAAAAACCACTCTAAAAAGTCTTTGCAACTGTTTACTGTGAGAAGCCCTGTCATCCATCATTCTCTCTGATCCCAAGGTTTCCCCAGTTGCTCCTACACAATGACCTTCATGGGAGCATCAAAAAGCTCATCGTTCTAGAAAATAAAGCGACAAACATTGTAAAAAATGTATCTTCTTTCAAATTTCCTTTTCTGATAGATTTCTGCTACCCAAATCACTGAAGCACTAACACGCTGGGTGTCCAGAGCATAGGGCTCAATTCTTAGTTCGGCCACTGCATTGATGGGTCACCTGGAACAAGCCATCCTTGTGCTGCAGACATCTCAGTTTTAATAGAAAAGAAAACATATAACTGCATGAATTTCAAGAGCTCTACTCATAAACAAAATACTATTTTTCAGTTATTAAAATTATGATAGTTTCCTGTATTTGTACAGCCAACTTTTATCTATAAAAAAATGATGGTTTGTTGCAAAATGTATTGTTTTGATTTCAGATACACCAGGTACATCGTCAGCATTTGACTAAAAGATTGCTCTGTGGTTACAAAATAGCTTTACCCTAAAGATTATTTTTAAATAGGAGTTAAAATAACAATTTTGCTTGGTAGGAAACAATTATTATCTAGCCACATTTACAAGGATAGATGCTCTAAAGAAAGCTGAGGTAAAAAAATGAGATTTTTGTAGCTCTGACCTGCATAAATACTTTTTCTTAAAGCATTAAAGGCTGAACATTTCGCAACACAAGTAAATATAATGAAAGCATAAGGTTCAATACTATGTTACAGTTATCCATACTGTTTGATTATAAAGTGAACTTAATAGGAACATTTTTTTTCCAGTACCACTCATTGCTACTTAAAAAAATGAACCTTTTGATGAGTTTCTTTGTGATACACCATATAATGTAGGCATCCACCAGCAATGTTTACAAAGACTTGGATTAGGAGCATGGAGATGTTGAACACTGTCATTTTTGAAAGATGAATTAGAACAGATATTAAAGTAGATCACATCATCCAAAAACTGGTTGCTACATAAAAGCAGCAATCAGGAACTGGTAAGTAACCTACGTGACCGATCAGAAAACACAAGAAAATAGTTAAAGGGGATAAGAAAGTAAACTTTGTCAGTAAACTTTGAAAGCTGTTCTGTTCCCTTCTCCCGCCCTTATTCTAGACACATTTGTGCCCAGTATATATGAAAAGGATGAAGTGAGGTAGTGTTATTTATTCATCAATATTTCATGTCCATGAGTAATTCATTTCATGACTCTCTCTAGTGGCAGCAAATTGCACTACTGCTTGGTATTAACTGTCAGTTTTGTTTTGGAAATGGTTTTATTTACAGGTTACTGTAAAATGAGTTTGCTTGATCCTTATGTTCCTACAGCACGTTTGAAAGTTAATTATAAGAAGAAACTAAAGCTAGTGAAACAATAATTCAGTGCTGTTGAACAAGGACAGGCCGTTTGAGAAAAGCCGTTTTCCAGCAAACTGTGATCCATTAACATAATAGGAACTGCAAAGCCAAGGCAGCATCCGTCACCACTGAAAATTATATATTTATATCGGGAGATAATTCAAGAACAATGAGGACAAACCACAGCGAGCTCCTCAACTAGGTTTAGAAAAGGTGTGAGATTTGTGAAATACTGCACATTCACCTAATACTAGCTTTTAACATAAATCACGCTAATACCAGACAACCACTTCCTCCAATAGCCCACCCACAAAACTTAATTCTCTCTGTCCAGATTGTAATGATGCAAAATAGGCTGCTTGAGGGTGAAAGTATAACACGTGAATGTATTAAATGAAATATTCTAGAGACCTGAGAATCTTGAGGTCATAAGTATTGTTTGGGATTCAAAAGACATGGACTGAATTCCAAGCTTTTCTCTGCCTCTTTTCCCAATACTACCTTTAGAAAGAATATAAATCCTTTGTCTGCTTAGACTATTGAACTTTTTTAATAAGGGATTGTCTCTTTCTACTGTATTAAATCTCCCAGGTAGAGAGGATAAATACTGAAATCAAGATAACTCTAGACGCACACCTCAACATCTACCAGTCTTCAGGTATTTGCAGAGGGTCTCACTACTTAGACCAAAGCTGGAAAAAACTTTCCTAGTCAGAGTACAGACTGATACACCTCTAGATGTTCAAGTGGCATGCACCTTGATTTTTTTTTTCTTTTTTACAGTTCTTTTTGCTCCTGCTTTACCAGATACCGATATGCTGATAGGGTGGTAATTCAAATGTTTTCCCACTTGGAATATACATTGCCACCTGAAGACAGCAGTGAGGTACCTGGTGGGTGACAGTAGCACAAAGATTCCCCACGAGGCTTTGCAGACCCTGAACTGGAAACACCATGTCAAGGGCTGAGCAGATAATTCAGTCTCACTTCCTACTTTATTTAATTATAATTAAAATAGCATTTGCACATATAAATATGTTTGCATGCATGCTTACTTATGAGGGCATAGTTTAGAAGTTTGTTCACCAAAATCAGATTAACATTGTTGACAGTTAAACCACGTAGACAGACAGAACAAAACTCCCTACATTACACTGTATCCAAAAAAACACATTTTGCACTAGTTCTGAAACAAAATCAGGTGCATGAAGGATTTTGATACCTGGTGTGTTTTGAGAAATGAAACTTCCAAAGGAAATGTATTGGCCTACTGTAATACTTTTATCTTGGTTCAGGCTTCAAAACTAGAAGCAGCGTGGAGTGCAGTTCCTTTTTGGGTGTCTCCTACCACAAGACTGATGACAAGAAGTGGGCCAAAAAAAGCTACTGCCAGCACTTCTTTGGCACGATACTTGCATAAAATGTTTGCAGTGTCTTCTTTGCAAGATTGATGCATCAGGGAAGGGCAAAGGCACTTAATTTGCTAACCTCTTCATGACTACAATTCCAGAGACTCAGCAGTCCAGGTCAATCACCACATATACTTGGCTTTCAACAAATGCTTGCTGGCTTTTACGTTGTTAAGGGATTAATATACTATAACTGTGCTAATTACATGACATGAGCCATTTAGCTTTATTCTTATCAGCTGCATACAATGGTATATTCTTCACAGATAGATGATTCCTCCCTTCTGACACTAGATGGGGGTTTACTTCATACGGTACCATTTGTTGTTCTGCATCTATCATGGGCAAAGAGTTTGATTAAAAAATAAATCATTTCAGTCTTCCTTTTTAATTTTGCTGGAGGAGAAAAGAGAGGGGAAAAAAACCCCCAACAACTGACAGCTCAGAACCTTTAGCAAAATTAATTTATGGCATGAAGTTGCTGCCTACACCAAAATCCGCCTTTTAAATCAGTGTATAATACAATGGTGCACATTGATTATCTGTTTTGAAAGAGCAACATGACCCAAACATCTTCTAGCCTTTATTCACTGCTCATTCTGGCATGCAAGCACATGTTTTAGTAATAGGATTATATTTATATCAATCCTATTACATGATTGGATTACAGTTCCTGATCCCAGGGATGCTTTTCAGCCCTAACAGGGATTTTATATCCTGCACCTTTAAGGACCAGCAGTTTCTGTCTGTGAGCATCTTAGCTTTGAAATATTTGCAGATAGGAGTAGATACTGAATAAGGTAGCAGAGATGTATATAGCTTGCACATGTGCTTATTGCACTAATTTCGTGAGTTCTGCTAATATAATTCACTTCTTTTATATTGTCGCTCTGTTCTTATTAGCCTAATTCAGGAAATGAAAAGCTACCTTTGGCGGGCTGTTTCAAGAAGAACGGACAGGGCACTCCAGAGACTACAGTATCTTTTCCAACACTCTTCTATTGTGATAAAGAACAATTCACCCCTTCTTCCTATACTTCAGTCCCCGTCTTGCATATCTAGACTTTATATTGTCTCCACCTAAAAGGAGTCATCTTCTATCATCTCAAAATATGGTCTGAGTCCTGTTATGTCATATAAACAGACTTATCTGAGTCATAAAAGTGGTGGTTCACGGAGTGCGGGGTGGTAAGAAAGCCTTCACTATTTTAGACTATATACTTGAATAGATAGTAACATTCATGTTCATTAAATTTTAAAACCTCAGTGCTATCAGGAT
The DNA here is from genome assembly GCF_000699105.1 of Pygoscelis adeliae. NCBI lineage: Eukaryota > Metazoa > Chordata > Aves > Sphenisciformes > Spheniscidae > Pygoscelis > Pygoscelis adeliae. The sequence goes on from NW_008825610.1 coordinate 1,543,820, forward strand.
TGTGTTGTCAAGATAGAACAAGTATAAAACGTCTTAATGCTGTTTGGTCTGGCCCATCTGGAAGGCACCACTTTGCTATAAGCATCCTATTAACCTTGCTGGAGACCTAATTTTTACAATGCTGCAAGTACTATTCAGTCATGTGTTTTCCTTCCGTTGACATGGGTTATGGAACAATTCAGCATGATTACCAGGATAGCTTTGTTTTTACAAATGACTATTTTATTGCTTTTATTGTTAAGAGAATATACCCCGATGGAAACAATGGGAAAGGATGAAAGCTGATTATAAATCTCGGTGTCAGCCCATTCCGAGTCAGTATTGAAAATAGCTCTGAATTGAGGGCAAGGAAAACTCTCATTACGTATCATGAAAAGACTCACAATCGGTTACTAGCACTCATATTGACATCATGCCAATCCTTCCCTCCATGGCTCAGAGAGAAAGGTGGTACAAATTCTCTTCTGTTAACTACAAGTCAAGTTTTCCTTATTGCAGTGATGTTAGAGGGGAAAAAAAAAATAGAACAATAAGAAGCACAGATGGTAAAATGGGTAACAAGTTTACCATCATGAATGTTGATATAGTTAACAATTAATATGCACATACATAAGTAGTGACAGATTTCAAAGCTTATCACAGCACATTATGCAAACAGATATTCTGCTGTTGCGGTACCCAAGACCCCTTCCTTCCAGTTTTCATTAGGCTGAAACTTAGCTACTGAAAATGAACTAACATACTCCGGCAGGCTAAGTCTCAGCCCTAACTTAAAGGGGTACCAAGTACAATCTTCTCCTCTCTCAAAACAACAAAACCCTCTTAATAATCTGTAACATATTCAACTGAACTTTGCAAGCATTTCAACCTATAAGAAGAATTAAAACCTTTAATGTTTCAAAAGTACATCCATCAAGCAGTCTAAAAGACCTATGGTCTAGTTTCTATCTTTAAACATCTGAAAGATGGTCTCATGGAGTTTATGCTTGAAATTATGATGTATTTAGTCCTTGCTTAGGGGTTTCATCAGATTCTTTACTTAGTTATATCATAGAAAATTGTAATACAAAAATAAACGTTACGCAACTGCCTTTCAGGTATTAATTAAAATCTTTTTCTTTAATGCTAGTCACTTGCCATTCCTACTTTTGCCTTAGGGTAGATGTAGAAGGGACTCAAACAAAAAAAGAAAAAAAGTGGATTTTCTTTTTTTTTTGGTTTTGGTGTGGTGTTTTTTTTTCAAGGAATGTATATGTTCTGCAAGAATTTGTTTTGCTATGTGATACACAGAGAGAAATGGTTCACAAATTAAAAGTGTGGGAGATCCCCACAAGAAGAGCTTGACTGAAAGTCTAGTGATATAAAAAGAAGATGAATCCACAAAAGGATCATTTGCTTGTGAAAGTACCTAGCCTCTCCCAGCTGAGAAAAAAATGGGAGCGCATCTTCCCTGAGAGCAGTGTTCCGGCACTCTAGTTCATTGAACTATTTTAGCTCAACTTTTTCCTTAAATATTTAATCACATAAAATTCAGAATCCAGAATCTGCTTTTAAATTCAGAAGCATTTGTTTAAAAATAATCACACTGCTGATTAGATGCGGACAAAACTTGCAGTCACTGACAAATTTGCCCATCTGATACTTCCAACATTTTGCTTAAAAAACAAAAAAAAGTTGGGGAGCTGAGAGATCTAAATGCCTGCACAGCAGTCTCAGCTTATGTCTGCTTCCCATAGTCTCAAACTGTGAATTGGACATATGATGTACACCACGATGTAGTGACTATAACTTGAGAATTTAACAGCAGAGAATCAGGTCAACACATTTTTGGGGGAAAAACTGCTTACAGTGCAGAGCAGCGAGTAGCCATGATGACTTGCCAGATGTGATCCTGCTCACCGTAACACATTCCCCATATCAGCACTTATTATTAATCAAATGTTATAAGAAGCTGCCTGCAACAGCACTCTGCAACCATGATTAATTAGCCAGCAGGTTTTAAAGGGAACCAAGTCACTTTTTCACAGCCTAGAGTCTCTAGATTAAAAAATTATAAGTACAAAGGTAGGACTGCAGCATGTCAGCTGCTCAGCTGATTGCGTCCATCTTGAATGGCAGAGGTGCGTGTCAGGCAAATTAAATGTTCTTTCACTTCGCATCCAGAAGTACTGCAGAGAAGCAGCGCTATATGGTGCTGAACTGCCTCTGAAGAGTCAACAAACAATGATACTGCTTGGTTTTCTGTAGAGCACAGCCTCTCTAGTGAGAGGATAGAGCCAAAACTTAGTAACTGGTGGCAAATACCTGTAATTTAGACCAAGTCTTTAGCTAAATTGCTTATCAGAAAAAAAAAAAAGCTTAGACTAACATAAATGACAATTCTGCCTCACTGAAGTCTGAATAAAAACTGAACAAGCATTTGGCCTTAACAGATTGCTGCATAGCCATATTCTACTGGAAAAAAATTGTTAAAGAGTTTTATATCCTTTATAACGTAAGCGACAGAAATACACGTTCTAAAAGCACTTCTTATTAATGAAGAAAAAAGAAGTCATGTTACATCCAGTTACCAATTAGCCATTCTAGTTCCAAAAGTTAATCACGTATCTAGCTTCACAAAAAATAATGGTATTGCTACAAAACGACACTTTTTTCTGTGGAATTATATTATTTGCTGTTATACACAATTATCATAGCAAGCACTAGGTAGTTACTAAAATATCAAGGAAAGGTCAGATTTTTATTAAATGAATCAATTAGAATTAGGAATAACATTTAGTTAAAAAAAAAGTTGTAGTTCAAGTCTGAAAACATTCCATAAGTAATCAGAAAGGGGAATATATGACCAAGCATATATATCAAAAAGCCACCAAAAGAGGCAAAGACATAGAAAGTTGAAATAAATGAGAAGCGCAAACAAGGAAACATCATAAAACAAAGAAAGGAAGGGATTCTAAGAGGAAAGGAAAGAGAAGAGAGCTTAAAGTAGACAAGAAGTGTTCTCTTGGGTGGCAGGCATCACCAATGCAGGAGGACGCACAACTCCTGGGGCTCCTTCGTCGCAGCGCAGAGCGGGAACACTAAGGGCATGTGACTTGTTCCTAAGGCAGGATTACCTTCGGGACCTTTAGCAGCCACTGCCTAACCCCTGACATAGCATTATCACACGTCCTTACGTAGCATTTGACAAGCACAAGAGCCACGCTCAAAGCCGTGGCTCATAAGCCACGGGTCCTTCCCAAATTAGGGCATCGAACACATCCAGGCTTGGTTAATGATCCATTGTTATTATTATTATTAAAAGAGATGATAGAACTGTGGGCACTGGACTACTAACTTTGGTACACAGGTGTAATTCTTACCTCTGCCAAATTCTCTCTGAGGCGGGTCTCAGTTTCCCCTCTGCAAATAGGACACAACACTACCTTCTTCCTATCTTTTAATTTTTCTTATCCCATTCCATTCATCCATGTAATACATCATTCCTTAAGGATTTTAATATGCATATACCAACATTTGGCCAAGCCCACTGACCTAGGATGTGGTTAGGGTTTGTAAAGAACTTGCTAAGAACAAGTTCCTTAGCAGTCAGTATGAGGTTCAACCCCAACATCCCAGACATGAAGAAAACAGGCAGGAGTAGAGACAAACACCAAAGAGCTCATGCACTACATCATTATGATAACACATTAAATAAATACAGATACGAGCAGCCACTGTGGCAAAAAGGGAAGATAGGGTAACAGGAACATACTCATAAAATAATAATAATAATAATAATAATAATAATAATAATAATTCCTTTTCTACCAAGCGTGCAAAGGGTGGAGTAGCATATACAACTGCAGCAGCCTTAGGAATGAATTCTCTATTTTGAATGCTTGCATTCCTTTAACAAGCCCCAGAATGAATGACATGGTCCTGATTGTGCTGAAGGCAAACACTTAATGGTTTTGAACACATTTTTAAAAATGAGTAACTCAAGTTTGCTTTGTAGCAAAAGTGTCAACCTACGTATGTTAAGAGCTGTCAAAGAAAGATACCCAATAGGAAGCACCAGACAATCGCTGTGAGCACTATTTAAAACACCAATGATTGTGCTATAATCTTGGTATGTTCTTGATAAGAGCTGTTTCCAAACTGCCAGACATCAATTATAACTCACATTGATGTTACGCAAAGCAATACACTTGCTATCACTGATTACAGCAACTTTATCTGCAAGCACAGAGCATATGGTATAAAATTACTTTGTAAGACATGTAGCAGACTACATAGCTCCTATTTACCAGTATGGAAATAACCAACAGCAACCAGAAGAACAGAAATCAATTACAAATTATCCCCTTACGTTTTCAAATTAAAATTTTCACTTATTACTAGAACGTGGACAATGCAAGAACCAAATACATGCTCCAAATAAACAAAAAAGGAGGGAGGAGAGTTACAAATGTAGGAGATAGCTTAAATACATGTTAACTCACTGTTGCAGAATCCACCATCAGCATTGCTATGAACCCCTAAAACTAGAAACTCAAGTTGGAGAATGACTGCTGTGGTGCAGGTAGGCAAGCGCTGCTTGCAAAAGACTTTGAGTAAAGCTGGCTCGCACGCCGCAGTCCCCACTCTCCTACTCCCTTGCCCCGCCAGCACTGTGGAACGTGTGTGAAGCAAAACACCTGCCAGGGTTAGGGCTTTATTCAATGACCTCAGTGAGCCTGACGTTGGCATCAATACGTTTGGCAGCAAAACTACTGGCAGAATCTCTGCACGTCAAAGAGTTGTTGAGGCGTCAACGTGCAACTGGCACCGACCCACAATCAGTGGCGCTGCTGCGAAGTGCTGGCTGTTGGTCAGGCAGCGCATACACTGTCCCACCTATCTTACAGTGCTGATTGACAGCAAATGTGGCAGGTCAGCATCCGCTGGATTAAAGGCCAGCAGTATAAGGGCCTGGACTTTATATTCTATCTCACAGATAGCAATCTAACCTTCATATCTCTTTCAGGACTAGCCCAGAGGATCCTTGAAGATCCATTGCTGTAATTATCACATTGAATTTAGGGAGTAGTGCACTATTCTGACACATCTTGATGTGCTATCCTAATTACTGCTTCATAGCCCTGGGTCTTCTACTGACTATCATCCTAGTTCTCATATTTATGTGGACATATTTTTATACTTCTCAGAGTCCAAAAGTGTTTTCACAAATTAGAAGTGCACAAGAACTTTTGAGAGAGAAGGAAAATGGCAAGAAAGATGACTTTGCCTGCATCTAATACTGGCTTATTTCTCCAGGAGAAGGAAAAAAAAAAAAATTCAACAGCAAAACCCCTTAATAATCTTATTCAGATACCCATTTGTGCATGTAACAAAAACATTCATTTTGACAGCTGGCCTCTACTCCAGAAAATGGAATCACACTCACAGTGCGCAACCGCAAGGTTAGCAGCCTATCTACCCCTGGGCAATACCTAACACCATAAGCAACCTCACTGACCTTGGTGGCAGCTGGTATCACACTGATTGCTCAAGGCATTTGAAAAATCAAAACAATTAAGATTTGGAGCCAATAAGAACTCTGAATTTCTTTTTTTTCATGGAAATTCTGACAATTCAGAACTACTTTTTAGGTCACAGGGAAGCACATCAGGATTCTCAGACACCTTTCCTTATCACACAGTCAAAATCCATTTCCCCTCTGCTTTGTTTCAAAAAAAAAAAAAAGTTTCAAATGCTGTTGCCACTTTATTACATTGCACAGTAGCAGTGCATCATATGACATGTCAGAAAGGACATCAGTTGCCATGGTATGTCACTGGACATATTTCATCTTTCGTTTTCTATAAAAATTAATGACAATGGCGACGTACAGATTATATTTTCACGATTCAAGTGTTTTATTTTGTATCTGAATGAAAGAATTTGACATTGAAAAACTGAAACCTATACTGACAAAAATATTGGTGCTGACTAGCCCCTGGTTAGAAAGCTAGTGCTATTCATATTTCATTTTCACAGGCAGGAAGGAAGCCAAAACCCCATTCTAAGAGAAACACGGCATTTTGGAAATTTTCTTTTTTGCCTGTTCATTTTCAATGGGCGTGGCGTTGTTATTCCCACTCCAGAGACCACTCAGCTTCGGGTTACCAGTAGTGTGTGCTCGGGGGGAGGACAGGAGCGCTCAGGACAGGACAAAGCTGCAGTGGCAGAGCTGCTTGGGGGGGGAGGCTTTCACAGAGACTGCCTAGCACGGGCTCTAGCAAGTGTGCTGCTCTCCTGTCCAAGCAACCGAGGCAGTTAATACCGTTCCTTGTCAATAGTAAAAATAGTGATGCAATAACACATGCAAACTACATATTAATCAGTCTGAACGTAGTATAACCTATTCTGACACTGGCTGAAAAGAAAACCAAATCCATATACTTAAGTCCCACTTTCCATCCCATATGCCCCCAGCTGGTTGCCAGGCAACCAAAAAAAATATCATTGTGCGTGTGAACTACGCGTGGGTAAACAAAACACAAACACACCAAAGAAGTGTTTGCAAATATTGTAAACTGCCCTCTCCCAAACGGTTCCTAGGACCTGCATGCCCTGAGCTAAGCTTGCTGCCAGGTGGTCCCGGGGCAGGTGACAGGTAACGCCCCTGCTGGCATGCAGCAGCCCACATGCATGGGCTCCCGACAAGTTCTCCTGCAGATGTTTTGGAAGTAGCTGATTAAAAGACAACATGGATCAGGCAGCTCGAGTCAGCAAGGTGACCGGGCTATTGAACAGGGTTAGGGGGTGTAGCGGCGCTTTCCAGAGGAACAGAGCAACCAGAGGAAGTCAGATACAATTTGCTTTGTTTCTCACAGGCAACCACCGCTTTCTTGCAAACCGTCTGCTCCGGGAAGGGGCAACTCTAGTGAAAATGAGTGCTAGTGGACTTGGAACACTATGCCAAGACCCATAATCTGACCAGTAACTAATGTCACGTGGATACGACATGTGCACACGTGCGCATCTCACATTTTTACCAAAGGGAATTCTCTGCAGTGAAACAACCCTGTCTGCCAATTTATTAAGTGATGACAGCTCAGAACTGAACTTCAGCACACAGTCAGAAAGGATACCACAACGGCAGCAGGCTGAAAATGTGGCTCCTGACAGAGGCAGGCAGGGGAGAAAATGATAGCAGGATACCTGTTTTCCATCAGTGTCACGATAGCTGGGGGGGGTGTGTGTGCAAACTTCTTGTCTGCTCTGTAACAGGACAAGCCTTGCAGCTTAGTAAAGTTATTCCAAGTTGTCCATCATGTAAATGCTACACTTTTGAATAATAAGGTTTATCACGGAACCGCAGAAATGTTGTTTGGAAGAGACCGCTGGTGGTCATCAAATCTAACCTCCCGTTCAATGCGGGGCTGTCAACAACGTTAGATCAAGTCAGCCGCGGCTCTGCCTAGCTGAGGCTTGAATACCTCCAGGGATGAGAGTCCAGAGCCCCAGCAGGCACCCTCTTCCAGTGCTGAACCATCCATCCAGGGAGGAAACACGTCTCTCTGTTAGAGCCTTCCAGGAAGGGGACAGCATGGCCCCATGCTGGAGTTGAACCAGAGGTTTAAAGATGAAAGCCCTGGCATCCTATTCCTTGTCTCCAGAGATATTGATTTTCCTTAATTTGATATAATGCTGTTATTACATAATCATTTACAGCTGGTGAATTAAAAAGGCTGTCTAAAAAATATTCTCTCACTTGACTATGGCAATACTTCTAGAAACTGGCACTATTTGTTATGATTGAGATATTAATAAGAATATAACTGAAACTGGCTTAATTTCCAGTTGGACTGAACACAGTTT
>NW_008825610.1:1551703-1555425 GCF_000699105.1 Pygoscelis adeliae
AAATATCCTGAGTCTGAAGATGAACTTTGGCGATATAGATCTCAAATATACATTTTAGTAAGTAAGGTGAAAATGGATGTGCATCTTGAAACAGGCCAAGCAAAATCAGCTCTTTATAGATTATGTTTTTAGGCACAGGAAAGCGAAAGCCTGTGGGTTTAAGCTGTGAAATTATGCACACTTGAACATGCACCTCACATCGTAAAATAACCCTGCAGAGCAGCAATTCCGCTTTGAAAACATTCATCCACTGTTCTTAACGCTTAGCTGAAAAAGGGAGAGGAATGATATACTTACCACTCCATGCACAGTGCTTCAAGGAGAGCACTTTTTTGACTCCTGAGCAAGAGAGAAGCAGAATAAAGAAATGAAGTACTACATGGAATTCGCTGCATTGATCTTCACTCGCATGCATTTTGTCTGTGTGTGATGCCATTCGGTGGGGTATCAGCACACCATTTTCATGTATTCATTCCCTGAGAGCTACAGAATTATTACAGTCCCATTCTAAATCGTCCATAAACAGCCCAGGGAGCTCACACAGTCTGTGAGGAATTACATTCCTATCTTTCAAACCCTAGACTAGCAGACCTCTACAGATAACCTCCAATCAAAACTGAACGCCACAAAAATCTGACCAATCGTCCATATTATACTCTCATCCACTCCAAAAAAGAAAAAAGCTGTTGCTATTTTTTGATAATGACAATATTTAGGCCTCCTATGTATTAAATACATGTAGATCCCAGCCTATCTGTGGTGGGTTTTTGGTTTTTGTTTTTCCCCTAAAAGAAACCATGGCACTAGAGCAAAATAAATTGCAGATTTTCTCAGGAGGCTTGAATCATACCATGACTACAGAAGATTATGTGTAAAGATAATTAGTTCCCATAGACAAAAACGCTTGCATGAATTCTTTAAAACATTGCGTGGCAAGAATTTAACACCTATTAGATGCACATCCGTTCTACCAGAAAGCTAACCCCTACGCAATTGCTTTGTTTAACCACTAATTAGCCTGACAAAAGATTCAGTTGCCCCCAACCTTTCTACTCTATATTTCAGTGATTTGTCATACCAGAAGCTCAGATCCAACATACACTTTACATATTAATGTCTTTACCTGACACCTACAGCAACTACATGGAAGATGTCTTTTTTCCCCAGGGGCAATAGGTTTCCGAACAGCATTACTTGCCGATTCCTCTATTTTCACAGACTTTCCATTGGGACTATTAAAAACGCTTGGCGTTACCACCAGTCCCAAATCCATTTCAAGGGGATGGTTTAATAAGGGCTCTGACATGAACGCCACGTTCGTCCTCAGACGAATCTGAGGACATTGCTACCTCAAGCCCACCAGCCTTCAGTCTAGCCAGCTTCCAACACCAGCAGCAGCTTCTCGTTCCAGACCTTAATAAATAACTGAAATAAGAGGGCCTGAGAGTGTTGGGCATACATGAGTTGTAAAGAACACTTGTTCCTTTCCTACTCGTTTCCCAAATAATTTTCACTAAGAAACGCTTCCTCCCACAATTATAACATCTCTCAGCATGCATCACAAACAGCCTAGACTGTTTTTTGAGCCTCCCCTCTGGAGCAAGCCTGCAGTCAGTTCTCACCCTCCTTGGCTACTGCTGAAATAAGAATCCCCTCCTCAACCCTGTTATCAGTCTACTCTACTGCCAACAGCACCTTTAGTGTTTTCAAGGTAATCTACACAAGAGGAAAGTAATTTGTCATGCACACTGACTGACATTTAGCTCTCACCTCACAGGCAAGAAAATCATCAAGGCAAAAAACGTGTCTGATGTAGAACAGACAAAATAAAGCACGTCAAGTGAAGGATGAATTGTATGCCAAAATGTTGAGAGAGAGAGAGATGTTTTTCTTCCTCCTAAGGCATCTGCAAGAGAAACCTAGCATCAACTGAATTATAAACTTCCTAGGCCAGGATATAATATGGAAATAAACTTATATATAGCATTAGTGCCCTCAATATACCAGAATTGGCCGTGTGCTAAAAAAGCCTAGAAAAGCCTCGTTTGCATTTTTTACTGCCACACAGACTAGAAGTCTGAAAGGAATAATCAGAAGAGACAGCTTTGCTCCAGAGACTGCTTTGTAGATTAATTTGCACTTAGTAGTTACCTAATAAATGAGGAGTGCCAGTTGGTAACATTGACCGAGGAAGGGGATTATGTATAAGAAATAACTTTCAAACGGCATCGTGCGTTTTGGGATTGTGTTGTTTGCTCTGACAGGAAAGACCTTTACTCAGAAGTATAGAGGCACCTTTCAATACATCTTGACAACACCTTTTGTTTCTGTTCTTCCAGGAATTTGTTGCCAAATCTGTAATAAAAAAGTTATTCTTTTACTTAGCAAGAAATAACAAACTATTTCCCCCACCTAATACAAGCGGTTTGGGGGTAATAGGACAAGCAGAGTACCCTCCTCCTCAAGGAACGGCAAATCCATACCCAGTATTGACGGCATAGTACAGACAGGTTGCCAAATGTGTTTGGGGATTCACAAGAGCAGAGTCCACCCATCTGCAATGAATCATTTGAGAGCTAGCGAGATTAGGAGCAAGGTTATCAGTGGGCAGTTCTCCTTGGCAAGCATAAAACAGCCCCTCTTTCAAACAGCAAGCAGTGGGTGGGGAAATAGTTTATGAGTCCAGGAAAACCACTATGTGCAGTAAATCTTCTTAAAAATGAAAGCAAATGTCTGCTTAAATAAGTCTACCTTGAAAGTAGTGAAGCAGAACTAACCTAAGAGTTTATAATGCCTTTCAAGACCTACAGAGCAGTAACATTTTAAATCCTACTAATCTGGTATTTATACTACAGTATAAATAGCTACCACATCCCTGTTCATGCACAGGCATGATTCATTTTACTTCTTGCACTCCCCCTTCCTTTTTCCTCTCCCCACAGGCATCTACTTTATTTCTGAGTGTAACTGTAAAGGGGTGAGAAAAAAGCCTGGGAAACTTAAGAACTAAAATACTAGTTATGTAACAGAAAAGGCAAACAAAAGGTGGAAAAATCCCAGGATAAGAATAAAACTGCAGGCTGTGACCTAGGTTATAATTAAACTCCGCAATAGCATTGCAAAGACCTGAGGACTATAAAACTGTAGTACAATATTTGCAGTATTGGTAAGAGCTGCTTCCAATATATATGATCTACTGAATTACTTAAAGCGTCAGTTCTGCAAAGCACTTAAGCATGTAATTAACATTAAGCGTATGCTTAAGTCGCACTGATTTTAAAGCAGTTTAGACACACATAAGTACTTGCAGAATTGGAGGTGTCAGAGCCAGACCGTCAGCCTGCACTGTTTCAAGGGAGCTACTACATACTTCAGATGAAGATCCACATTTAACTCTTCGGTTTTGGTCCACTGCATCAAGGAAAGCTTCTACTAACCTTTTCTTGCACCAAAGGCAACCCATACGCTTAAAAAGAAAAATCAAAGAATGTGATTTTGCATGCAGATGAGAAAGCCCAGATAGAGTGTTCAAGGCCTTCTGCAGCAAAACAACTTGAAATTAAATCATTGTAGTAGCACTTTTTTCCTGATTTATATTACACACAAAGTACTGTGTGCACCTTTAAACACCAGTATACAGCACGTTCTACTGGTCTCAGCTGATGAGTTATTTCTCTAGCTTAGCTGCTAAAAGTTAGTGATGTTCAGCATTTTTAATTTCT
>NW_008825610.1:1555521-1567243 GCF_000699105.1 Pygoscelis adeliae
GACACATGCAACTACTAACCACATACGCATGACTGATTCAATCCTTCTTACTGTAACATTAGATTAAAAAATAATGCAACAGTCAATAAAAAAAGTGAAGGGACAGATTTTGTCAAAAATATATCCTTTTTGACTTAAAAATGTCGAAACTCTTCATCGTGTCATTCTAGAATTATGTGGTATACCATGAAAGGACCTGGGAGCATTTACAGGAAAGGTCGTATATTTTTCCCATTCTAGAGAAAGAAAAATGTAGCAACTGTGCGACCTTCCCAAGGTCATACTGCAACACGAGTAGCGTAGCGGAGGTGTCCTGAACGGCAGGAAAATCCTGCATCCCCCTACATTACAATCCCTTCCAAACTAGACATAAACGGGCATTTGCCTTTATCTCGTATGTATTAAGCACACCCATTTTACACTGGTATCGTTCTTTTCCAGAATATACATTCCATCACACACAGTTAAAGTGCTGTTCATCACATTTTCAGCTACATTGTTTGAGCTCCTTGCTTATGTAAGATTTGTTCAGTATATTGATTTTTTTTCTGCAGAACTTAGCTGTATCTTTCCTACTTTTCAATAGATAGATAAGCTTTAAACATAAGTGATCAGTTGGATTACCCTTGTGAGAAAACTGCTTGGCAAAGCGAGTGTTTCACCACTCTGACCCAGTAGATGAAATAAATTAAAAGACTTGTATATCTGCAATGTGTCATATCTATAAACAAAATGAAAACCGAATACACAAAATTTCCTCCATATGGTAGATGGTTCTTTTAAATGTGGCATGTAACTTATCTCAGAAAATATTTCAAAAAATATAAGATTTATCAGAAAGCTACAGGTCTGTTACTCAAAATGTCACAAGATTCATTCCAGCTTCAATCTCATCAGATATTTCTTTGACTGAAACGCCTCTATATGAGAGAGTAACTTTATTTACACTAAGATTTTTTAGACTACAAAGCATTGTGAATCAAATGACAGAAAAGACTGTCACCTACGTCACAGAGGAATACAACTGGTAAAAACATATATACACACATACACAGGTACACGTGTTGCAAAAACTGCATACAGCGCTATAAAGTAGAAATAACACAACTCAAAAATATTATAAAACAACCCTAAGATTAGGTCTTTTGATGAAATAAGAAATGACCGGTACTTTTACGTACGTTTACATATTAATGTAAACGCTGTAACATGAATTAACATTAGACATGCTTGGTTCAGTGCAAATGAGGAGACAATTCACCAGGTTTCTTAGGTGGGGATATTCCACTCCCTTAGACCTCAATTTTTTTCTGCGTGTCTCTCTGTGCTGTATGCAAGATGGAGCTTTTGCAAAAATGCATTACAAGGTCAGGAGGGTGCCTGTGCAGGTACACACATCTTTTACAGTTACATTCATCGCTTCTAAATACAGATGCTATTTAAATCTAAATCTGGCTGAAGGGGTAGGTCGCTTCTCTTTAAATCTAAACCTGACTTAACTGTCCCTGTTCCTAAGACAGGCTGGCTACAGCTATTGTGGCAAATTTTAACATTCTTCGATATCTTCCTGTTTTAGCTAGTATGAATCCCAGTAAATTCATTTAAAGCCTAAAGCAGCTTCTTATTGTTCAGGATGCTTTATGTATAACTCTCTGGCTGCTTTTTTGGTAATTAAATATATGGTCTCATGCATTCTTCTCTCATCCCTCAATTGTGTAAACGCAGGAAAACATATGTCCAAGCATAATTAAGGCTTGGCCAACAGATTAAGAAAAATAAGTAACGAAGACTTTATTCTAACAAGGTGCAAATTACTCAAATTCCCAAAGGTCAAAAACGTAATTTTGCCCTCCTTTTATTTTGGGATTGGTAAAAAGTATTTATTGTTGTTTTTTAACATTTTCATATCCGTCTTACCACTCTTTAGAACACCTTGGTACAGACTGCATCTGTAGCTCTGATAATATACACACCGCTGTTCAATACAGAGAAATAAAGGAAATTATAGACTGGAAAATGGAAATTACAGAGGACAATACGCATTTTTTTCCATACAGAGCTACTATAAATTTATATAATGTAAATGTATTGTATTTGTTTATATATACAATATAAGCATAGAAAATATAAAATTAACTGGCTTTACTAGTGTTACAGTTGAAGAGAGTTATTACAGGAGATACAGAATAAGGAACAAATAATGCCTTTGCAAATTTGGTAGGGAGATCGCTCCATGCACAGAACTGAGAGAAAAGAGGAAAAAGAACCAGAATACACTGGGGACAGATTTTTCAAGTCTTGCACCAAGACAAACTGTACCTGAAAGAAACCTCTAAAAGTTGTCAATCTCGCCAAACGTTTGTTCCTAGGCATCCCATTAACTTTCAAGACACGCTGTCAGTACAATTGCTGCAAAGCACTGTCAGTGAAGGTTTCAATACCAAGCTAAGGTTCTGGGTTAAATGGCTGTTGAAGGGAAGTTATTAATAGAGCATTCATTTCGTATACTATTGCTGCCATATCAATTACACCACTCGAATGTCACAAAAAGCAGGGCAAGCCAAGATATCCTAACCTGAACCAAGTCCAGAATCTGCCCTTACTTTTATTGCTTCAGAGAGAGAATGCTGAATACCGAGCTTCCCCAGCTGTGCCATACATTTGAAACATCTTTGCAGAGAGGATCAATTTGCATCCAAAAAGCAAAAATGCGCTGCCTTTAATACTCGGTTTTCCGCGTGGCATTACTGTTGTCAGCACTGCTGCAGCATCAAAAACAGGGAAAGGCTTCCTTAGTCCTGAAGAGCCACTGCATAGTTAATCCGAGAAGCAGTGAAAGCCCCCAGCCAGCCAGGGGAATTGCTCTGGCCTGGAGGTGCTTGAAGGACAAGGACAATCTCCCCTTGCGAGCCCCAAGAAGAGGGGAAGGTGACGCAGTAGGGAGGTGCTGTGAGAATTTGGACAGCTGTACTTCAAGGCAGCCAGGGGAGATGGCGATTTCCCAACAGAGGCCGCTGCAGCCTGCGCTACAGCCCGGAAAAGCGGAGGTGGACAGGCAAAAAATGAGGATGACCACTTGCTACTCACCATAGCGTGTTCCCGGAGGTATTCGACCTGGGCTTTCTGAAGCAACAACGCCTCACTAGTCAGGCGTTCTGAGATGAAATTAAAGGTTTATCAGGCTCTGCGGAAGGCTGCCTCCACGCAGCTATTCTCTGCATGACAACCTTTCTTTGTCCTCTGCCATCCTCATACGGCAATATTGCACAAGCATACCCTGTATGCTGCATTTACCCTTTTTTCTTTTAGATATATTTACTCCATAACTTTCCAGGCAATATGGATTTTTACTGATGTGTGAAGTTCTTACATTTTAATTATCAGCCAGAAAGGTCATTTTAAATCCTACCCTATTAGTAGTCACTCCCAGGTGTGTAATACTGATTAAATGTGAACACTCAGAAACATTTTTGATGACTGCTACAAAAAGGAAATCCAGTGCAAATGCAGCTAGTGTGTTGACAGTATTATGCACAGCACTAATACAAAAAGAGACAATTTTGTAAATGCAAATGAACGAACACTACATTCACACATATATTCACTCTCTTCAGTCACATTCAAACTCATTTTGTCACAGAAAGTGGCACAACATCCTCATTTGGCCATAGCTGTAACTGTATTTTCTGATGCAATGCTTGTGGAGAGCAGAGTTCTGCTCTTTTCAGCATAACAGAAAGATATACTGGGCTGATACTGACTTAACTGAGGTGATCCCCCAACGGAAATGCAATAAAACTAGATTTTGACCGAAAGTGCAGGAAAGGACTTCTACTTAAGAGCCTTCATAATCAGGGAAGACATTTCCTAAACACAATGGGTGGAAATCCTCGCTTCCCTTTCTCCCCAGTATCTGGGCACAGATGCAGTTGCTCCAGAGAGCAACCACAACCAAAGCACCATTTCCTCCCCGCATGTTCCTTCCTCCCAATGACAATGACTAGCATATCAGCAAGGCGGGTTATATTGGCAGAGCACGCAGAAAACTCAATATCCCTCTAGCAGAGATGGAAAATACCCCACAATCTGGTACTGTACTGCTGCTGCAGTAAAGAGCCTCAGCCCAGCTGCAGCCAAACTTCAAGAGAGCTCTTCTTGATATGCTCCAGTGCTATCACAGGGGCTCTGAGAAAAACGACACTGTTGAGGCCTCTTTACATATTTTACAGCAAACAGCATTGATTCAGGGGAAAGCTAGTAAGGACGTGCTCTTTTCTGGGTTCCCCTCCCGCTGTTTCTACCATGAGAAGGAATTATTTTGGAGCAGAATATTGCAAATTATCTTACAGCAGTGTTTTGCGGCTTGGGATGGGGGGAGGGGGGGGTGTCTTTTAATTAATATGAAGTATTTCGCCAAACACACTCATTTTCAAGCAACACGTGAAATGAGGTTAAATGCACTCCACACAGAAATTTTCTGTGAGCTTTCTTTGACTTGTTTCGTTTAACAATTTATACCAAATTAAAACTACATTGAATGGTCACAGTGATAGTGAATAGTAATAGTGAGACTCAAGTGAATCAAAATGACACACTCAAAATGATAATACCACACCTTACACGCTCTTATCATAAAATTTCAAAATCTAGCCCAAGTGTATTACAATATTGTTAAATCCGGCTTTTGCACTTGGAACTATCACTTGATAAATTAATACCCCTTGGTAAAGGAGACATGGACACTATTTTGAATCTCATTTATCTGTCAGCACTAGTAAACTCCAAGATGTGACTTTGGAATCATCAGTGATGATTGATCATTTATCATTAGCCTGATTGCATAGAATTCATAGGGAGAAATATCCGTAACTTTGAGACTCCCACTAGACTCCCAGCTAGAAATGAAATCAGAGAAACAGTGGATTAACTGGGAAATAAGCATTCTAATTTGTTAAGTCTTTGATCCACATGCAGAATATGCAATATAAACGCTTTTACATATGTCTGTTCCATGAAAGCATGCGTATTAAGATTGCTTTTTAAATTACTCATTAACGGTTCATTAATAGTTTGACTAATGGACAGCCAAATCAGGCCCGGGAGGATTTCATTCACTTGCCTCATAATGGCCTTTTTTTTGCCTACTCACAAGAGAATATATGATACCTGGGCTTGCAGTCTCGTAAGACCGGGGTTGGTCTACATCAACTATTTCAACTAAAAAACTATAATCATTTTAGAGAACACTGGGAGTCACTTCGGGGTGGATCAGGTAGTAATTTCTCATATAGATGATGGGGTAAAACGTGAAGAATAGCACAGAGAGGCCAAGACCTGAAGCAGCATGTCTGAAGGCAGACCAACCACCCTCTAGCTTCTGTTATTCTAATTATTAAAGACAAACATTGAAAGTCGAAATGAGATAGGGCCTATACTTAAAACAATTTATCAATACATTTTGAAAGCTTAAGAGATTGTGCTATTATCTGGGTCATTTTGGTAGAAATACTTGCAAACACCCATTTTTTTTTTTTCTGATTAAGATTAAAAAGGCAAGGTCTTCAGGAAATGAAGTTATCGGCTGACTGTTCTCAGCACAGTAACTCTGCCAATGTTTCCAAGGGGTTAAGTTTGAAAATGAGTGATTATGAAACTAAATGTATGCCTGCACATGAAAACATTAATTATGATTTTTCAAATGAGTACAGAAAAAGCCACACGTCTTTTAAAGAACCATATGTTTCTGCTTTTGAAAAGAAAATAAATTAAAATAGCCATAGGAGCTTTTGTAGTGATTAAAAACTGCCAACCAACTGAGGTAAGTAAGTTAATTAGCACCAAAGAAGCCTCAAATGATCCGCAGTTTTAGGCACTATTCCTTTGTCTTAAATTTAGACTAAGGTTACTTTATATATGGAAAAGATTTATGTAGCACGGTACAAAAGACAAAGAGCAATGCTGGAATGATTTTCACCTAATTTCTTTTCTACCATTTTTCCTATGCTTGTTTAGTTACAGCACAAAGCTCACATCAGATAATAGCAGCCATTTTATAATCATCACTTTACCAAATGCAAATGCCCATGAAGAGGAAACTTACTTTTTAGAAGTTCAAAGAAAATATCTGCTAGCGCTAAATGCCCAGCCATAGACAAATTTAAAATTAATACAAAAAATGCCCTTTTTTGGTGCTTTTTGGGCCTCAAACTGTTTGAAGCTCTTTGTATCATTTTAAAACTATCTTCTAAAATAGTACAGCTATTACAGGTATACAGGTACTACAGCTTTTCCTCAAAAAACTAGCAAGCTATACTGAAAATAAAGCCCCGACATTTGTTAGTTGCTCTCTAACAGTGACCAAGTGCATACACACAACATACATTGCACCCAGTTGTAATATAATGAACAAGGAAAATAATTTTTATTTTACTACTGCAAATAGGTCTGCAAAAATACGGAAAACAGTTTTCTATGAATACTAGTTGAAATTTTAAATTAATCTGCCATTGTATGCATGAGCATCTGTGTTTATTTTCTCTGAATAGTCTATTTACTGGCAGCATTTCTAAATGAATAAAGTTACTGGCAGCACAATTCATGTACACAGAATTCACTTCTTGCAAGCGTTCACACCAAACCCGATTCAGCAAGAAGCTCTTCCAGTGAAATAACAAAAATAATAAATGCAAAGGAATAAAATGTGATGGAAGTTAATGAAACACCTCCTGTGTCAGCATAGGATCTCGGACCATGCACAGCTGGGACAGAACATTCAGCCAGTTCTCCTGTAACCAATATTCACAATTGCTTGGTAATGAGCTGATGAAATTATTTGATAAATTCTCTGTGAAAGACATTTGGGAAAAATGTCATCCATCAGTGACGGTTTGTAGACATGAAAAAAGAAGAAATTAGTCAAATAATTAGTACCAAATTACAAGCAAAGAATGAATTTAGACAAGCACTTCAAATGACCAGTGTGCACAAATGAAGAACATTAATAACAATTGTAGAAATGCAGTCTCTGTGCATTGTGCAGGTGCCGTCAACCAAATGGTTTCTTCGCACAGATCCTTTATGCTTTCTCCTTGTTCTTCAGAAAAAAATGTCTGCAACTACACCTTTCACCCGCAAAAGAAAAATGGGTGAAAATGCCACTGCAACCCACTGCCCTCAGAGAGTTCTTTGTGAACTGAAGTAGGCTACGATGGAAGCGTCGGAGGTCTTCCGAAGCATGCTCAAAAGCGTCTTAGTTAATGGCTACCAGGCACTCCAGGCTGATGTTCTCCACTCATACAATAATTTCAAATCCTTTGGCCAACTGTTATGTAACATTTCAACTTTCTTTTGCAATTTTTCCAGCCTCTAAAATTTCTCAACAACCTACTTCAAAGCCCTGACACAAACCCTGTTTTGCTTACCAAAATGGCATTATACCATCATACCCCAATCAGTGAAATGAGCTATGCTTTTCTACTCACATTACTATAACACCACAAGGGAAGAACATATTTCTAATTTTACCAGTGTCACTGAACCCCTTTTGCAGGGTTGCCTTTTGCATTCATACAAGATCGCCTTCTACTTTATTGCAAGTCAAGTGGTATCTCAACAGTGTAGCACCTCATAGTTCAGATGCTTAGTATTTTAAGGATTTTTTTTTTTTTTTAATTAAGTCCATGAATGGCAGAGCTGTGTTGAAAGACCAAAGATAAGAGCAACATTCATTATTATGGAAACCTAATCAGAATAATAGCAGTCTCACAATTATGTCATTAAATCTGTGGGGAAAAGTGACAAAACTACTACTTGACTAACTCCTACATATTTCTGACTGTACATTTGTTTTCAGCAAGAAAGCTTCAACAGCACTTTGTGACAAAGGCATCATCTTCATTGAATGATCTAAAGCTGGGGATCTCTAGGACACTACCATAATGCTTACTATATTGTAAACTGGGCGAGTCTTGCATTCCTCCTGGGGTACTGGGAATATTAATTTTTGGAAAAAACTTAGAGACATAGTTATGGAAGCACAGAGTATGGAAGAGGGAGTATAGCAAATGCAGAGTCTTCGTTTCCCAAGCCTAGCCCGAGATGTCGGCTCAGAGAGAGAGACCTCCCTGTGAGAATGTGCCAAGTCCTCTGAGCTCTGAGAATTAGGGATTTCAGTGTGGTTATCCACAAAAGGAAATGATTATGCATTTAAAAAACCTGCCTGTAATGGGCATTTCCTTCATCTCAGTGAGATTAAAGTAAACAGTCTGCTACTGTATTAGAAGTCAGTGCCATTACAACTGAAAGAATTCAGGTAGGTGTAATAAAGAAAAATCTCTATTGCTGTAAGGTTGTCTCATTTAATATATATATAATTTGCTACCATATAATTTGTGCAAAAAAAATATTTATTCTAAATGAGAGCCACTGATATTGCTGGGAAAAACGGGCAAGTTTCGTCTCCATAAGTTCTCCCTCAGCCTGAAACTGAAGCAGTAACTTTAAGTACCGGCTGCAATCAATTACATTTTTAGTTTTTAGTTTGACTTGATTACACTAAACAACCAATTTGATAGAAAGTAGGTAGTAGCACAAGGAAATAATAGCAAAACCATTTTTAACCTAGTACATTTGATGTTTTCTTGTGCAGCAGGGCAGACTGAAAGCTTTCCCAAGCACAGCAACACAGCAAAAACTTGTTGGGCTAAGCTCCTAGTTTAGTTTATGCATTATTAGTAAATTTGAAAGAAAATATTCATGGGGATTAATTTGCATAACCATTCTAGAAAATATGCTGTACTTTCAGGTCTTAAAATAACCCTTTACAACCACCTGTGAACCACACACATCTAAACCACTTTCCCATAGAGCCCTGTTGATTTTAGTTTTAGAGGCACCACCAATGCATCTTCTTTAACATTTGACTGCCATGCACCCAGTGTTTGTTAAATCGGTATCAGTGCTGCGTTACCTTCGGCCGTCGACATGAGCTAACCAGCAGGACATTTCTACGAGATTCCAAATTAACAGGCACTGATGGGATTTTTCTGCTAACAATTGAGGCTTTTTCTGACATTTGATACAATAGATAAAAGAAAGGGGTCCTGATGCATCCGCTCACATAATGAGTGTTATTATTAACCTTTTTTTATTTTCTGTCATAAACACGCATCACTTTTCTACTTAGGTAAAAGCACCCTCCCTTGCTCTGCAATATGACCGTGCTGCAAAGGTTAAATCTTAAGCAAATCCAATCCTGTGCATCAAACTCTAAATTTGATAGAAAACATAAAACAAGTTGTGTATATATTTAGGCAACAATTGCAGTAAAGTCCACCTGCAAGAATTATGTAGTAATGAGAGGACAGGAAAGTGAGGTTGCTATCAAGAGGGTAACATCATTAAAATCTTACAGTAATAACAACTTTTTTTTCTGAACTGTTACTGTAAATTATCATAAACCATCTGTTGTCTACAAGCTTCTATGAGTAGACGCCACAAACTTCCACTACTTTATTTTGAAAATGGCATATTTGTACATTTCTCTCCTCTGTCCTGGTTCAAATTCAGGAACTGACACCCAATAAAGACCTAAAACAACAAAGACAAAATACTTTCTGAGGAAAGTGAAGTTGATGTTACAGATTCCATGCTGCTGGATTAGGAAGACATTCATTAATTTTGATACAAAATAATTCTCCTCCAAATTTGTAAAGCACAGCCATGATTTTGGAACTGAAATGCTGAAATATGTGCATTTGTACTTTGAGCTAACAGACTACATTACTTAATCTTTGTAACAATCTGTAATATTATTATAACCTACCTGCAGACTGCTGCCATCTTTTTCTCCCCTCAGACTTATTAGTCTTACTAGTCTTTTGTTGATTCCCTGTAGGAATCAACAAAATAAATTCGAGATCTCCTTTACTCTATCTATCTAGGTAGCAGAGAAAAGAGTTGATGTTATTTAAATGGAGAGATTACTGAAATATGGGAGATTTGAGAAAAAGGGAAAGGCATACTAACATCAGTAAACATACAGTGAAAGTCGGAAGCTTTTCAATGAACTCAGTACGTTACGGGAAATATTATAAACAATTCACAAGAGCACAAGAGCTGTACCATGACATATTTACAGAAAAGAAGAAGCGGGGAAGGTAGGTCTAAGCAATAGCCAGGAAAGGAAGGAGATTTAATTTTTATAGAATCCGATGGATGATAACTAATCCACAATAGCTGGAATCTGCTAATAGGCAGAGGAGCAGCAGCACAGTGTTTCACCTTGGCTGCTATGGAATTTTTTTCCCATCCTTGGATAAATTTTAAACAATTCCGACTAGACTATTAAAACTTCAGAAGTATAAGCTGAGGGTAGGCCCCAACGCAGCATTTGAACAACTGACAACGCATTTCCCAAAGGTTATATGCTTAAGGTAAAAGCACACTGGAAACAAATTGCATACATTCACCAACTGTATTCTGAAACTACCAATTTCATTAAGAAAATAAATAAATTGAAAATCCATAGTCAGTGACTTACTAGTTTGAAATGACAAATTATATACCAACGACAGCTCCAGTCAGCCTGAACGGGTCACACAGCTAAAGCTCACTCCATTTGAATTCAGGTTGGTCACTTCAGCATGTTTCCAGAATTATTCAGCTGAAGTATAAACACTATGAGATTGGTTTTGCACTTTTTAATAAAAAATTTCAAAAGTTGGACACAACAAGGAATGCTCAGACATTACTTACAGTGCAAATTCTAAATTTCTCTAATTGCCACAAGTATGGCCACAAATCTTGTTTTTGTTCAGTCTAAGAATTTGAGAAGATGACAGTACGGTTAGCAATTCTTAAAATGATCTACTTGTACCCTTTTCTGCATTTTAAATATTACGGTGTGCTCCAAACACAAAGGAATCTTCATTCAAATCAGAACTTCATATACAGCATTTTATGGCAAATACTGGCCATTCCCAAACCCAAGAAATTTTCCTTTCTTTATTTTGTGTTATTGGGCATTACATGCTTTAACAGTAGATAATTCTGATGTAAATACTTGTTCAGTACAAAAAGTGAGGAGTAATTAATCTTGACTAATACTTTGAGTTTCTCCAATATTCACTGTCGCAAAACATTGGCAAGTAATTTAGTCATTTACAGGATTGATTTCCTATAGATTTTCTGCTATACTTTAGTTGCCAAACAATAAAACCAAATGCTTTGTCTCAGGTAGACTAGCAATCCAAACTGCAATTTCAGGTAGCTTCGTTTGGACATATGGAAGAGAGCCATTCCTATCAGAATAAATAATGCAGTGAATTTCGTCTAAAGATCACAGAAATATAGCAATGCACAGCTGGAAGGGAAAGGTGAAGAGATGATCTAAGCTAACTGCTGCTTTGAATTAGTATCCTTGCAGATATCCGTCTAATCCATTTTTAAACACTTCCAAGAAAAGGTATTTTGCAGTCTCCTAAGGAGACAGGTCTACAGTTTGTTTCTTAATCTACAAAACTTGCATTCTTAATTCGTTACCTAAATCTCCCTTGCTGCAATTAAGCAACTTAGCATTTGTCCTGCCCTTGGTGAGAAAACTCCTCTCCTTATGACAATATTTTTCAGATTTTTAAGACTCTGCTCTTGTCTCTCAACTCAGTTCCGCGAACCCTCCCTCACAAATCACATTTTCTAAAGCTGTCATTTTTCTTGCAGTTTC
>NW_008825610.1:1567260-1590677 GCF_000699105.1 Pygoscelis adeliae
TTTCAGTTTCTTGGCCTCTTTCCCCTTGCTGTGCATTTCCCTTATACGCAGTGCCCATAATTGGGCCAGCCTCACCACGGGCATGCACTGGCAGGGACGAGAGGGAGATGATTGCTTCCCATGGTTTACGTGCACTGCCATTGCTAATTCCACCCAGAACAGGCTCTGTGTTTTTCCATACCATCACACCGCTGGCTCCCATTTAGTTTGTCGTCCACTATAAATGTCCATACTCTTTTCTGCTGTATCGCTGTCTAGCCAGTTCCCTTTTTTTGCATTTGTGGCTTTGCATCTCAGTGCAGTACTTTGCCATTGTCTTTCTGAGTGTCATCTTGTTGGTCTGAGGCCATCTCGCCATTTACCAAGCTCTGGTCTCCACCCTGCCAGTTCCCCTCCCTCAGCTTGGTGTCACCCGCAGGGTTTACCTAATCCCAGTTACATTACCTAAGATGCTGAGGAGTACAAATAGACCCGGAAACATTAATCCCTTCTGGGAAATCAGATGAAATTATATCCCCTTTGATGAATTTTATTGATAACTATTTTGAAGTGCTTTGCAAGCCATTTGTTAACTTGCTTCATGACAAGTTTGCTGATACCACTGCTCTTCAAACTACAGATTGCTATCCTGAATAGCATTATAAACCACTTTCTGCCTGGTCACAAGTAATCCCATTTATCTATTTTGATTAAATATATGAAGTGGAGCTCATGAAGTAATTCTCGCTTTCAGAGGAGCTGAGATGAGCGTAAGACCTGCCGGTCGGAGGCCATTTCCTCAGCAGTGACAGTGTTGTGTGGAACAGGCAGAAACGTGGCAGAAATATGCAGAAACGGGGCAGAAACCCAACTACTTCCCTTTCTCTCACCAGGCCGGCCGTCCTCTCAGCGAAGGCAAATTAGACAATCCTGATTTTAGTTGTTCTCAACAAACCCAGAGTGTCTATGATTTACTGTTGGATTAATCTCCAGCCACATACTTGTCTGGGCACACTGTGATGGCCGGGGCTCCCCATGGTCCAGTGAGGCAGGGCCTGGAGTCAGGGTCCAACCCGCCGCCCCAGCCAGGGAACGGGGCAGCCAGGGGACATGGGTAGGCCCGGCTCAGCGGGGCCCATGGCTGGGCAGGGCTGTGGGGAGCTGGTGGCCCTGGGCTGGGCTGAAGCGGGGTCCTGGGCCATGGGCAGGGTGGGGGGAAGAGCACAGGGGAGAGGGGTCAGGGCCAGTGAGGCCTGTGAGTGCCCCCAGGGCCCTGACATTACCAACCGATTGCTGAAACATTTGCTCTCATGGTTTTTTTCCAAGCATCACAGTTATAACTCATACAACAGACTAATAGACTTCTGACTTATTTATATCTTTTCCTCCTGTTCAAATGTCCGAGTACTGTGTTTTCACTCTGGTTGGTTGGGATACCATCCACCCTCCATCGCAAAAATGGTCACTAACATTTCAGCAATACTGTTGTAGTCCTTTACATAATCTGGAATTAACTAACTCAGAACCCTTGTATTTCATAACACTAGTGATTATTTTATTTATTGCTATTTTTAATGCGCTATTTCAATGTGCTGTCTTCCCTAGTATACCCATCGATTACATGAAGGACCTGATCACAGTTAGTAAAAAGAAAAAGCCATTGGATGCTTCAACCTCAGTCAAAGACCACGATCAGTCTGAGCTGAGCTTTCACAAAGGCAGACCTGAACAAAGGATTCGTGAGAGTTTTAACAACTCTTCAGACTTAGGCCTCTTTTACACATTAGCCTTTAACCCTCTGGACCAAGATTAAAATCTTTAAGTCAAATTTAAAATCAAGTTTTATCCTATAATTTTAATCTGTCTTTTGTCCTTAAAACATGTAATCCCAAAGATTCATTATTATAGTAGCCTACATTTTTTCCAAAAGGTTCAGTTTTATATACAGGGTTATAACACTCCTTCACAAATCAACTCCAAGGCGAGGCTTTGAAAATTTCCTACTGTAGAAAAAGACATATTTGTATTTAACATTCATCAAAAAGTTTATTTCTTCAGACAGAGAGCACAAGGAAACCATGCACACTGTTCTGCATTAATTTTAATCTAAGGTAACATAGTAGTACAATGCTGAACTATTTTGGCAGAGTTGTGTAGTTAGCAGAGGTGGCTGGGTTATCTGTTGCAAACTATCTAGCAGATATGGACCTATTTCTCTGTCTGCTCTTCAGTCACACTGAAGATCGGTTACATGACAATGGGAGCAGAAGAGGAGCCTCATCTACAATGTCAGTAAGATTTTTAACTGCTATCTCTCTAGCAGTCTAAATCTTCCCTAAACAATAATTAATGCAAAAGAAAATGTTAAAACATACAGAACAGTAACTCTAATATTTAGCTATAAATGTTGGAAGCAGAATTCGGGTTCAAGCGTCATCATTTCCATAAATCCTACCAGACTGGTGCAGTTTACACAGATGTTTTTATTCCAACTGTGCTTCTTACTAGAGCAGTCAGATCCTACTTTTGGTTCATTAAAGATAGCATTATGAGAGGGTTTGTGGGGTTTTGCTGTGCTTTTTATTTTGCTTTATGATTCCTTCTTCTGAATCTTGTACTCACTGTTGCCGTCTAAGATGCCATCTAAATTCAGTATGCCTTTACATGGAGAATTTGCTTCCTAATTTTCAGTTTAGTATTTAGCTCTTCAAGAATGCTTCAGCATTATCTCTTTTCTAGTTATTAGCACACCCTCAAGTTCTTATCTGGATGGTGAATTTAATTTGAATTTTCCTGCTTTTATTTAGAGCTTGATTTTCTACATCTGTTAGTGAAACCAGTCGATGAAATGTTAAGCCTTCAGCCAACCTCCATAAAATCAGGTTTTTTTCTTTTTACATACATTTAAGATTATAGGCTAGTTTCTTGTCAATCTGGCTCCAGTCTCCTAACTGTATGTCCCTCTCTTGTATAAAATCCACTTTAAGACTCATTCTATTCCAGTTAACGCTGTCAATGGGCAAGATAATCTCTTTGCTAATGCTATTCTTGACACAGAGTCAAGTTGCCAAATGCATGCGTAGTGACAAAACCCAAAACATGCTTTGTATCATTCTTCCTCATCACCTATTGACATTTTGATGCGTTTTCCTGTTCCACAATCTCTAGCATCATTCATACTGACTAAATGATGCAACTGAGACTAAAGAGAGCACCCGATTCCTGTCATGGCTTTCTTTGAATAAACTTTTCATCTTGGGCAGAATGTCTTTAGCAAACAATTAGTTCCAACCTTTTACCTATCGTATGACTTCATAATCATAACACTTATATCTACCCTGTGTTTTGATCTGGAAGTTTCAAAGCACTTACAAAATAGATGTACATTAAAAAAACAAACCAAACCAAACCATGTAAATGTGTTGGAAAGTATGTATGCAACTAAAAATTGCCAGAAGGCAAGTTTAGCTCTGCTAAGCTTCTTACCACCCGACCGGCTGACTCCATAACTTTGGGCAGCAATAAAAGATAATTTTGAAAAGTACTTCCACACTTGAGTATCCTGCCAAACAAGTCACATTCATGCAAGCGTTCACTTTCCAAGATTAGAGAGTCTACCTTGCCTGTTTTCAAACAATTAAAAACCTGCAGCTCTAAAAGCCAGAGGAAAAAAAATGATATGAGCAAAACCACAAGAGCATGAGTTAGACCAGACCTGGTACCAATATACAACCCCCTAAAGGAAAGCTTCACATCACTTCAAGGGTTATAGGGGTTAGTGAAATATGCCCAAGTAAATGCCACAACAGAAGCAAAATCTGGTCCTTCATTGAACCAAACGCCTCCTAAACAAGGCAGGCTAAAGCCAAAAATTGAGCTACACTGGAAGCTATCAGAGTCTGGCACTGTTCTTTCCCTTGCACCCCCCTACCTGCTAGTCCTTCTTGTGCTAGCATAGGTGTTTGTGTAGCTGCTTCATAAAGCCAAAGGCTGGTTTATAGCTGACCATTTTACATGGGTTTTGTGAGGGTTTTTTTTTGTTTGGTTTGGTTTTACTATCACTTAATTAAAACCCTATTGCTAGTCAAAACCGCAACTTAAACGAAATGATCAAATCCTGACCGATTCTGAAAGTTATGAAGGTACTGAGGATGGGCAGCAAGATGCAAACATAAAAGAATGTGTCTTTGCACATCCAATCACTGCCACACATAAACACCAATTTGACAGATAACATAAACTATAAGGAAGTTGAGTTAAAAAAGGCTTCTAAGCAAATATTTTGTCCCAGAGACCATCCTTTCCAAAAGACCATACTTTTTGATAAGCACTTAGCTAGAAACTAATTGGAAACTGCTTGGGGAGTTCAAAATAAATGCTATAAAGCAAGACAATCTTCATCATCCCACTGACTGAGTTGACTAAAATACAAGGTTTAAGGCAAAAAGAAGCTGAAATGATAATAGTATAATTTTCTTTTTTTTTTTTTTTTTGTACATTGGAGTGCATTTCTTTTCCTACCCAGGTTGTAGATCATTGCAGTGAGTGGCAAATGATAGTGTCACTGTGGTCTACAACAGAAGGAGGGAGAAACCCCTGTACTTTGCATAGCTAATGGAACAGATTGCTCTAAATCAGAAATAAGTTCTTTGCAATTCATCTGTTAAATTTGTACCCAAGAAGCTTTTTCCTTTTGGAAAACCAAAAGCAATGAAAGCAGAAGGCTAACTGTGATAGAACATTTGCTCCTACAAGTAGCTTCTTTTGGTAGATATTTCTGGGATTCAGTAACAGAATCAAAATCGATTCCGGGCAAAAGGAGAAGGCAAATTCTAGTTAGGGAACTGAGTTTTACATCTCTTCCATTTTACATGATCATAATCATTCACGCGGGCAAATAAGGCCTATACCTCACTATTGACAGTCTTTTGATGAACCAAAGGTTCAGTTTTTGTTCAGTGGAGGGTGTAACGTCTATTTAGAAGTGGACATTTTAGACAGGAAGTCAGAAATGCAGCCGTGGAAATAGCATTCCGAGTGGCAGAGAAGAACACAAACCAGCAGAGTCAGTCATAAATAGGAGCGAGAAGATCTGCATTATCCAACCCGTAGCTGCCCATACCTCGCTTCTCACTCCGGAGGGTAGCGCATTTCAGTGTGCATACCAAATTAGTGAGGAATCAGAAAGACACGAGCATTGGTCTATGACTTGAAAGAAAACACACACACAAGGGAAGATAATGTAATTTGATTAAACTCAACATGCTCCAAAAACAGAACCATTGTTGCTCCATAATATCTTTATGAAACAAAGATAATAGATTCTGAGGAAAAGAATGGAGTGAAAATACCAAGCTCTGAAAAGAACGGACTGAAAATGTAGATGGAGTGCACGAGAAACTTGAAAAACAACATCCTACTTTTACTAATGTACATGCTACTTTAACTGACACATCTAATGGTGTCGCCGTGTCACCACAAAGACGCCTCAAATAAAATTATCATCACTTTAGCATATCTATGAACTCTAAACCAGGAACTTCAAAGTACTTCCCTTGCTGCTCTGGATCTCACTACCGTTTAAAAACATTGAAGCACGTTCATATCTGGGAATTTGAGTCTGTCTGTCTTCCCACCAACAAGAACCTATTCTAAGAGGTTCTGAATGTGACTCATTTCTCAAGTGTACATAATGGGCCAGTTTGAGCTAAAAGCTGGTGCATCCTGTTCTTGATTACAAAAATAAAGGGGCCAATTTAAGTCCCCTTTTTTTTTTCTTTCCTTAAAGTGATTGCTGTACTAGTGAAAGATGCCAAAATGACAGCTCCGTAAGATAAACTTCACCATTAATCACAGGGTGGAAACAGTTCAGCACAAAAGTCAGCAGAGCAGACTACAGAAGCAGCTGTGGTAGTTCTTTTCTTATTGTCCTGCCAATGCATCTGAGCCAGCAGTGATTCCCCGAGCAATTGCTTTCCTTGCTTTGTCTTCTCAGCTGATACTCCAAAGTATGACAGCTAGGGTTGGGCTTGGTTGTTGGTTGTTTTGTTTTCCCAAAGGTGGAAAGACATTTCAATAATGCAAATACATGGCATCCAGCCCCAAACTGATAATCCATTTCATGTAGCTTAATCAGATAACAGCCAATTGTAGTCACTCAATTTTCCATTAAAATCTTTATCGCACACCTATTTTCAGCTCTTGAACTGATTTCAAGTCAGTATTTCTAGGCTACTGTGCCAAACTAACTTGCAATCAGTAATAGATTCATAAACTAAACTTTTAACAATGCTAATGTTACTAAAATGGGTTGGTGATGGGAAGAGGAATTTGCTGATTTATTCAAATTACATGGATTTCTCTGTAACGAATTACCATTGAAATTTCAACCTGCTTTTTAGCATCCCAAATGACAGGAGTTTTGAGGGCTACTGAAGGACTTTTTAAGAGCTCAGAAAGAAGTTTTACCGTCTGATAACAGACAGGGGATCTACAACTACTTGGAATGCAAAATAACATTAAACTGCAATCATCCTCTGAAGAAAATATATGAAGCAAAATGTTAAATTGCAATCCATGACAAATTTGTCTAGCTGATGAGCAGTTCCAGACCGATAGCCTTAAGCTTCCAGATTCTTTCTGCTCACAAAATTAAATGAGACAAATGGAAATGGAAAGCAACAAAAGCTGCAAACATGAAAAATGGAACGAAACATACAATTAAAAGCATCTGAGAGTTCATGTCCTTTACTGCCTCCTAAGAACAGATTGTCTGGAAAACTAGATAGATAACATTAACGAAGAATCATAATAGAGGAGTTGAAAACCAATAGCATTTCTCTGTCTGGACCTGATAGTTACCCTAAACAAAAATTCTGCTTTCCCTGAATTGGGAAATGGTTGCAAATCTTTAACCAGATCCTAAGCTGACAGCAAGAATATTAATTTCTTAATATTAGACTACAGAAATACAGAAACTTAAAGCACCTTGCCTGGTGAGATCCCCTAAATACAAGATTTTTGCTGATATATTTAGATCTTAAGAAAGGTAGCACCTTGTCTGTGTTTTAAAACCAAATCACAGGCAGCTGGAATACAGTAGTTGCTTACTCATGATGCAGGAGCTGACAGGGCCAGTGAGAGACATGCAGTTAGACACAGCTAGTTAGACAGCTTGCCACAGGGAAGTCCAGCTAGTTAACAGTGCAGAAACCTAGAGTCTTGGACACACAGGGTGAAGACAGGACGTGGGGAAGGGGATTAATAATTTCAACATAGACTACAGAAGGACTAGAGGTTTGTAAAATTCCCCAGGAACAAAGCAGACGATAGATACCTCAGCTGAACTTCACTGTTCTGCTCAAATGATGCCCTAACAAGGTAGACTATTCATCTGCTTTCCTTCACCAGTCGAAAAGACACCTTGCTAACTTGAAGACAGAAAGGGTGAGTTTTAGCCACAGACTTTCTCTTTGTTACATCTAAAGGGATCCCTGGCACGATTAGCCCAAACTCCTGTTTCCTATTCTCCCGTTCCTTCTACCAAATCATGCAACAGGGCTGTGCCTGCTTACTGCTCCTTTTTGCCAAACAATAGCTGCATTTCAATGATGTTTTACAAGTACATTCTTGGACTGTAAAGCCCTTTGAATGAAACGCCTCATATACATGTACAATATGCCATGAGTATTGTCAAGGAAACACTAGCTCAAAGAGAAATGCAGCAGTTGCTAGGAAACACTATAGCAGAAGAGAGATGGGGACTTGTTTACTGGCAGATATATACATATATTTGAAACATTCCTTTGTTATTTGGGATATTTGCATCTCGAACCACACCTATATACTCGCAATGACTAATTCTAATTTAAATTTTAATTTAAATTCTAATTCTGAAAGAATCCACATATATGTCAACATCACTGAATTGATTTCCCCTAAGCTCTAAGACCATAAACAGACTAAAAATCCTGGACTTCTGTAAAATCAGTTGATGGTTTTGGAACATTTTGTAGCAGACAGGACTACCATGCTTGTCACAGATCACCACCATCCCAAAGACCTGACTGACCTGCAGGAATTTACTTCCACACTACATGGGGTCCAGCAGATTTTATAGCAAGTGTTTCGGGACAGATTTAAAAAAAAAAAAAAAAAGAAAAAAAAGAGGGAAAAAAAGCTTTTGTTTACTTTCAGGCAGGGGAATTATTTGCATAGTTGCTTGAACAAAGCACATGGAGGAAATCAACATTCCTGAAACTTTTGCAAGCAATAAGAAACACAAAAATTAAGACATACAGTATTATGTAAGCTACTCGGGTTAATAAAAGAATATTGTCAGAGCACACACTCTCATCCTCTGACTTGATTGCAAAACGGAAAGAATTTCATCGATGTAACTGAGACAAACAGTAAATGAGACTTGAGT
Organism: Pygoscelis adeliae; assembly: GCF_000699105.1. Lineage (NCBI taxonomy): Eukaryota > Metazoa > Chordata > Aves > Sphenisciformes > Spheniscidae > Pygoscelis > Pygoscelis adeliae. The sequence continues at coordinate 1,575,668 of NW_008825610.1, forward strand.
GGGAACAAAAAAAATATAAACTTTTATAAGTGCGGTCATTCAGTCATACATTATAGAGAACAACAGGAAAAATCACGTTAGGAAAACTTTACTCAAGTTGCCAAGTCAAACAGTTAGAAGGTAGAACATAATACCAAACAAATAACAAAAAAAATCCTACAGAACTTTCACCTAGTCCTTTTGTACACATATATCATGATAGTATCTGCGTGTGACAAAGACACTGAGAAAACCCGTTTTTCCAAGATAGCATTCAACAGCTTAAAACGTTGCATTTCTTCATGCATTGCTGTCTCCAAAAGGGTAGCACTCCCAATTTGTACAACACGATACAGAGGTTTCACAAAACAGTCATGCTCACAAAGGAGAGCTTTCCTATACTTAAATGAATCAAAGAACCCATGGAAAAAAACCTCTACAGTAATTAAAGGGTAAAAAATAGAATCATAGAAGAGTTTGGGTTGGAAGGGAACTCTGAAGGTCATCTAGTCCAACCCCCCTGCCATGGGAAGGGACATATTCAACTAGATCAGGTTGCTCAGAGCCCCGTCCAGCCTGACCTGGAATGTTTCCAGGGATGGGGCATCCACCACCTCTCTGGGCAACCTGGGCCAGTGCCTCACCACCCTCAGCATAAAACATTTCTTCCTTCTATCTAGTCTCAATCTACCCCCTTTAGTTTAAAGCCATTCCCCCTTGTCCTGTCACAACAGGCCCTGTTAAAATATTATTTATTATATATAAATAATATATAAAATATTATTTATTGCTTATATAATATACACGTAAAAGAAGCAGAAGTTGTAAAAGCTGTTAAGCTATAAAAGTAACATCAAAATGGAAGATGTCAATTTATTAACACTTGACACTGCAAGTCTAATAATATGTAAAATACAGCCTTCATGCGTAAGAACAAATGGAAAAAACCCAGAAGTTTTAGCATCTCGCACTATACTGAAACCAGTGTGAGTCAGCAGCAGAGTCAACTAGAGTTTGTTGAAAATTTTGCTAAGTTACTCGCATTGTAAAACTCCATAGAAACAAATCAATTCCAACAACCTCTCATTCAATTAAAAAAACCAAACCCAAAAAAAACCCAAAAAGAAAGAAAGAAAATCCACAGGAGGCATTTCAGTAAGATGAAATGTCTTTCTCCTAAGTTCATTTTTAGACTGCAATTTATATCAAAGAAAGCAAACCAAAGGCCCAACTGTGAATAAACCTTTTTGATTTTAATGAAAAACAGAGCATTTTGTCTGACAAAGGCAGCTATAGCTGCTGTCATTCTTTCAAGGGGATAAAAATATACTTAGCTGGACTCATATGTGGCCCCAAATGGGTTGGAATTGTGTAGGGATCATTTGCATTAGCACATGCCCGACACACGTTTATTTTCCCCATTTGAATATTTTGCCCAGGCGGATTTTGTACATCGTGCGCATCCCACAGCCCAGCTGCAGCCACCCGGACATGCCACCGCGCTCCCCAAAAGCCACCCTGTCACTCAGGCTGCCTGTGCAGCACCCGCCTAGTAAGCTCCGTGCTTCCTGGATTTGATGAACTCACTGAGCGCAGGCTATGAAGCCCAGACACATACACTTCCGTCTGGCAAATCCCCGAGAAATATCATGGCGACCCTCTTCTTACTGCATTATAAAGGCCTGCTACGAAGTACACTAATATTATTCTAAGAAATGGCCACTTGAGTGTATTAGCAGAAGAAAAATCCTGTATTTCTGTTTCTGAATTTATTACCAGAAATAGCTGAAATTAAACCAAAACCACCTACAAAAATAGGAACACCAGAAATCTGCAAGAAAAACCCCAACTTGTAATGGGAAGTGTCTGTAGATGTTAGTAATTCAATACTGTTAACCATCTCGCATATGAATGATATCCGTAACAACTATCGCAAGCTGAGAAACTGTCCAGCAGTTAAGTACACAGAGAACCAATTTTAAAAACTCTCCTTGCCAAGTTTTGGGTTTTTGATGTCATCATAAGTAGGATTACATTAAGAAAATTGTCATGAACGCAATTATTATTCCATTCTATGTCCATTTTCAACAGCAAATTAAAAGGAAAAAAATACAAATTTTCCATCACCCACTTTTTACAGGCTTGATGCGTCCTCATTATATTGGTGATTATCTGGGTATAGAAATTTTACACTGAAAAGGTTGCTTTTAATATTACTCGTCATAAGAAAGTGGGTATGAATAATAGGATCCTGAATAGCAGGGGAAAGATTCATTTTATCTGTTGGGGACAGATAAGCATTCGTGAACGGATTCGTAAAGTGCAGATGAGTTCCATGGGAACATGATCTGTCAATCACCCTGGTGACTTTGGGAGACAAGTCTGCTGAATGGACACGTTATCTTCCAAATAACCCATTTAAAAAAGTAAGTGTTCTTAAGCCGGCTCCATTGGAGTTCATAGGGTAAAACCAAGATGCCCCACAAGCTTCTATTAAAAATATATATAGTATAGAGATCTACAATATAAAAATTACTTCTCCTGCTAATAGTCATTACCCAAACAACAAACTGGCACATCAGCTAAGAAAGAACAAATGTGCTCTACTGTGAACTAATTTAAGTTTCCCCGCCCCGAGCACAAGCCAAACTTGGGGAAAGAAATAAGAGCGAGTGATTTTGGTCTGCTCTCAAACAGTAAAACCAGAAGGTCTCTGCTTGAGGCAGGAACACGGAGAGGCTTCTAGTCAAGAATGGAGGTGAAAGCTGTGCGTAAAGTTTAGGGAAGGATCTGCATTTTGGAGCCTTTCCCCAAATAAATGTGCACGGTTATTATCAAATTTGAACACCTGAAAATTTTCGTCATCACTTGCCTTCTTAGTAAATTAATATAAATCATTGGGATTTCAGAGTTTAAAACGTGCTAAGGAGATAAGAGTTTTTAGGGATCAACTTTCCCCTTTTCCCTTAAATGTGATTTGTAACAATTCTAGTAGCCTTGATCTAAATCTAAAAAAACTACATAGGAAGATGATATGCATTCATCAGAGTCTGAAATTAGAGCGCTTAACTCATTTATGTGCGTACTATGGACAGTAGATGGGAAACACAACATACAGGTCTAAAACTAAAAAAAATTAAATACAGAAGTAACTGAAATCACAAGCTACGCATTATAGAATGTATCCTTCTCCAGAAATTAAGGTCACACACTATTCAAAGACCATTTGCTGATGCCTAACACTACACAAGCATAAGAGTTTTTTTCCCCCCTTTGGGTTTATCTTTGTATCACCTAGCAAAAGATAATCTATCAAGACAGATGGTACCTTAGCTGTCAGTTTTGTGAAAATTGCTTCAGAAATAGGAATCCTTCAGTGTCCAGCACTATCTTCCTAGCAACTTTCTTATAGCTATAATTTACTGATAAGAGCTATATGGAACCAATATATTATCATGTCTCCATCAGTTCTGTAGCTTTAGAAATATTTCCTTCCTGAGGTCGTTTAGAGAATTTCAGCTTCCCCAAAACATTTCACAGCCGGCAGAGCTGTAAATTTTGTACTATATATCACCTGCAATTTGATCATTTGATCATCCGTGTCAGCCAGCGTCAACTCTGATTCCAGTACTCACTCCTGCAATGCGGTTCCTGTCTGTGCTGCAACTGCCTGAGGGAGGCCAGGATTGATGGAGAACCCACAAGGCATCACTACAGGCTATGTAATAACTGCTCTGGAAATCAGAGAGCTAATACAGAAGTCAGTGAAACCCACGCCTGTTCTCAGATCACCTGTGGGTTTCTTGCAAGTTCAACATTCATTGCAACCTTACCAGAACTCAACGTTTCTCAAATCAGGTAAATACATCTTGCCAAATTTAACAATGTGAATAGGAAGGCTAGATCAGAAATGCAATCTGCTTCAGAGATGGACATGCATAATACAAATGACTTTGTATTTATGAAGTCATTTGAGCACTTAACTACCACAATTCTTAAACTGGAATCATCATTGGAAGTGCGATGGACCACTTGAGTCAGATATTCTGCTTTTGTCAGTAACTGTAGCTATTGCCACGCAGGCTTACAGAAATTGTTTCTGATTACTCAGCTAATTGTTTGGTGCCATTTATGATTTAGATAGATCAACAATAGTATGCAGATTTAAAGAAGTATTGCTTATCTTAGCTCTCACAAGACTTCATGAAGTTGCCCACCATTCAGATTATGCATTTGATACTCTTACATTATTCTCCTCTGTTGAAATATAAAGAGGAGCATAGAAAATGTGAACCATCTACATGAAACCAGACAAGGATTATGGCAAAGCAAAGAAATAAAACAAGTGAGCAGGAGGCTGGACTACATGGCTTCCTGAGATCCCTTTTATCATGAGTATCCTATAATCCCATGAACCCACCATTCCCAGTCTTCTGCCCTCTGGCCCTTCGTAGTCGTCCTGTCCCTAAGTATAATGCCATTGTAGGAAACCTAACTGCAGATTTTATTTTTCTGAAAATAAACAGATACTGAGCCTTACTTCTTCTCAGTCATGTACTGTATTAGACTAATACTGAATTCAAATTTCAAAATAAGAACAAAATCTCAGGGATTAGCCCCGGCATTCACACTTGCTGCCGTTATACTTCACAACATAGTCCCCTCGTCTGGAGTGTTTTACTTGCATCCCACTGCAGCACTAACTTAGGCCAGTCAAGGCTGAAGCTTGCTGTGCTAATTCACAAGCGTAAAAAAAAAGACGACAAAAAAGTATATACGGAGGGATTTGATGAATAGCAGATGCAGAAAAAGAGAAATTGTTATTTCTATTTTGCAAATGTGCTATTCAGAGAGGAAGTGACACTGAAGCAACAATCTCCTTAAGGGCTGACAACCCCACTCTGAAGAGCACCTACCACATGTTGCTCTGCTGGCAAGTGATTCTCACTCTCTTTCTCATTAAGACTCTTCAAGCAAAATAATCTCAGGCTTCTTAAACTCACGTTGGCCAGGATGATCATAACGTCTGTCACCAATCTTGGTTTTCAGGCTTTATTAGTCATACATTTAATCTGCTGTCCAAGCCTTCAGCTAGTGATTTTGTTCTTTCACTTTATATGTCAGACATAATATGCAGCTATGAAGAATGATTACTGTAGCTATTTTTCAAGAGGATCTTTAACTAATACACATATAAATTCTCAGTTCAGCAACTAAATGAGATATATATTTGCAGGATGACCTAACAGCTCAGAAGGGTGCATTATGGACTGCTACATAAATAAATAGGCATTTTTAAGTCATCTGTTCACCTATTCAAATTACTGATGCATTTCAGGTCAATACAGTATAACCGTGCCATAAAATATTTTGAGAAGACAGACAGGCACCCATCTCAGCAAAATAACCAACTGCTTAGCAAGATCCTAACAAACACTAAATGTAAAATCTTTCTTAAGTAGACCAGGCTAAAGTCCTAAGATGTGCAAGCACAACATATATATGTAAAATTCTATTTTATTTACACAGCAAGCAATTCCTTGTACGTTTAGTTTCTTGAGCCGCTATTCAGGGGCAGCAAGGGAAGGAAATGTTTGCAGAACAGCTGTGGGGGGAACAATCAGAGGAAGAAGTGGCCTGCGGGTGTCAACCCTGCGGGACATCCCTTTTGTGTCACACCTTCCTCGGGGTCCAAGGGACACGAGGGGGGGGAAGGCCTCTGAAAGCGAGGACAAGTTGTGCACTCCTTGAACAATCACTTGTGTCTCACAGACTTGGGCGAACGAGCAGCCAGCATGGCACCCCAGGCTGGCCATCGCCTGAGCCCACCCTGGGCCTGCAGCAGCCCGTAAAAAGTTTCAGCAGGGAACAGAACAGTTTTGTCTCCTGGGGAGGGAGGAGGAAATACTGCCGGTAGATGGAGTTAGCTTGTTTGATGGCTTGTATTGGCCTAAGCCCTGGGTCAGCTCAGGAAAAAGATTTTCCTGCAGTATGTACTGCTGTTGCCTCTGAGTGTGTTTGTCCTCATGTTCAGAAAGAGGCCATTTTCCATACAGATGAACAGTACAGAGGTATTGGACAGCGTGAGTGATGCAAAGTTTAGATGCCAAGAAGCTTCACTGGCACCGTAAGCAGAGAGCGAGCTACCTGCAGCGCTGGGATCTGTACCTGCGCAGCGCTATCTTAACTACCAACAAGCAATACCATAAAAACAGGTATTTTCATCTGTGGCTTTCAGAATGCTTTATAAAGATGTTTAACCATCATGATTCCTAGCTGACAGATGCTTAAACAATCTTAGAAAAGTTATCTGGCATTTCGCAGACAGTTGTCATGGCTGTTTAGCATTGCTTTCGGACGCGTTTTTGAGGCACCCACTGAATAAAAATTGGGACTGAGCTGAAGCTAAGTAAGGTAGGTAGCTGTTTGATGACGTTATCACAGATTTCGCTTTATGGTAGCAATATTCAAGCAAAAAGGCAACTCGACATATTTCAGCAGTTGATGGCTTCTCAAACCCTAATATCGTTCTTGATAGAAATACAAATATTAGTGCGAAGACAGGAAACATTTTAGGCATAAGTGCAGACACAGCCACAGAAATCACTGAAGAGTAAAAATTTATTCCATTTGCTAAGAAAAGGCAAACACTTTGAAAAGATTAGACTGTGTTGCGTTATTCCATTAGAAAGCTGATGAAGTTTGAAGCTCTGAGGAGGCATTCAGATTAGGTCTACGAAGAGCTAGTTCTGACAGAAACATGCTGACTAAGAAAAATCCCCTTCTATATTTAAAAATTGCAGCAGATGGTGCTAGCAGTAGGATGCTGCATCAAGTTGTTATGACTGTGGGCACTCTCATCTATCACTGAAAGTCTCAGAATGCCATCACCATACTGCAGGTCTCAACCTGAACTCTGCGAAATGCTCAAAGTACTAACATGATTTATTGGGTTCCAAGTGCCCCTGGGTCAGGCTTCTTTGGAAAAGCTTCAGAAATTACATTCCTATGGCTTAGGAGGACTTGGGATGTTTTTAAAATAGCCAGGACATTGGAGATCTGTACCCTGTATTCACTGAGCAAAAATGTTCCCGCACTTCCAGCGTAAAGCCCAGAGCTTTTGGAAATCTTGGGTATTTGTACATGGCATAACATAGAGAGACGCAAGCCTGTTAGCGTGCCAGAAGGGGTGTGAGCCGGGGCCTGGCCCGGAGGGGACAGCTCACGGCTGTGAAAGGTGGCAACTGACAGATGTAAGCGACATCTTCAGCCTTCTTTGGAGCTACGAGGCACGTGGGTTTGGGGACCCTTCGCTGAATGTGAGGCTGCACAAGGATGGGCTTTCAGCTGCATCAGCTAACAAAATCATCCTCAGGCTGAAAAACGTGCTGGCCAGTCTCTCCTCCTCCTCCTCGCAGAGGAGGAGGCACAAGGGACGCTAGCAGTCTCTCTGTCCTCCCACGCCGCCCACGCTGCTTGGAGCGGCACCGCTCCATCCCACCCTCCTCCATGCTGTGCCAGGGTTCCAGGCTGTCTTTGCCTGAAGGTTTGAACACGCTCACGCCCACATCAAAGCTAAAAATCACACCATCATGTAGCTACCCCTCCTGGTCACCTCTGCTCTTTAGCAGCATGTGCAATCATCTGAACAGAATGAGACAAATCAGTGGAGAAATTCCCTCCCAGCCTTCTGAAAAATCCACAGTATTTTTTATGAGTTATTAAGCTCACAGCCCTGCTGAGTGATGATTTTGGAGTTATAAAGGTATTCGCTGCAGGAATTTTTTATTCTTTTTCGGTCTTGCCATAGCAACCAGGGTATCGAAGTACTTCAGAGGAAGACAGCGCCTCACAGTATATAAAATGTTTGCAGCACATCTGACTTGTTTCTTTTTTATAATGAGTTGAGCATTTTTAAAGCTCTTTTAGAAAAATCGGTTGAAAAAACAAAACCTACACAGCACAATTTTTTTCTGCCTGCTTTAACAAAAGGATGTGGATATAGTCTACACTTCATAGAATTAGAGGTCCAGAATTCTAATAAAAGGAAAAGACTGCAAAACAGGACCTAGCTTGTTTTCTTACAGTTACAGGGCACACGTAAAAGAACTGGCAAAAATACCAGAAAAAAGACACTTTGTCTTTTAAAGACAGTTCTGCGAGCATTTGTGGAAATGCATTAATTTAGGTTTCTCTTTTTTTGTCAACGCTCAAAGTTCAGGATCCTGGTTCTGCATATCTTATCTGTGTGCCAGGAGCTGACGCCCTTCCTCAGTTGTACAAGACAGCAAAGAAATATAGGGGAAAATTGACATACCTAAAATACTGTGTATTTGTGGAGGGAGGGAATCGATAGCTGAAGGACTCCTTTAACCCAAGTCAGGATCAAGTCTGTAGCATTTAACCCAATCACAATGAAGCAGGAGATTTTCTCATTCCTAAAATAGCTGAAATTATTACTGTGCCGTTAAGAATTTTACATGCCTGTTGGGATCACGACACAATCAGTAGACATGCAATGGTAACGATGAACTTCTCTGATTCAACAACTGTTCTTTAAAAAGAGTTGTCAAAATCAGACTGATTTCCATAAAAAGAAGGCACTCCGTTAGCAAGAACTGTCTTGCCTTTCTCTTGTTATCCTTGTTGGGGCAACAAAATTCTCTCCCAAATACTTATTTGAACAAAGATAAATTACTTGCCTTAGGTAATGTCTTATGACAGTTAGCTATAGTAACACTTTTCTACTCTAAATTGTTTATGTATACTTGCTTTCGTATCCTTTTATACCCATACTGTAGAGCACAGAAAATGGGAAGACTGAAATCTCTTTCCCCATTTTGGGAAGTCCAAAACCAACTATAGTCAACCAACAGACTCCTAGTGGCTTCAGCAGACTAAAGGATAAGATAGAGCACATCTCTGCTCTCATCCTTCTTCCAGTATTTTAAGATGAAATAAAAAAAAAAAAAAGTTAAATGGAAATAAATAAAACTCTTAAGAACTGTCTGGAAATAGCTTTTAGGCTTTCCAAGCAGTGTGCCAGAAAATCAGGGAAAGGATTTTATTCTCAGATATTAAGAAATTAAATTTCCAAGAATGAAAAAGAATGAATGCTTACACTAACGAACACTTCCCAAACACTTTCACACTTGTATCGATTCTATTATCCATTTGCTGAAGAACAACAGTTGTCTACTCTCATGCAAATTAAAACCAGAGTGAAGAACAAATAGCCCATTTCTATACAAATCACGACAGATTCTTTAGTTACCAACAGTTATTATATTATCCTATCGGATAATATACACACAATTGAAAGCCAGGGGGCAAAAAGCCCCGCCAGACAGTATTGAAAACAGATTTCTCGCATGCTGATTTTATGAAATGCATCACAATGTGCCAAAACCAAAAACAAAATCTATGCTTCTGTACCAACTGAATTTTGGAAAATGTTCAAAGACTAATCATCTGATAATTGTGTTACTGTCCATTGTAAAACAAATGCAATTTTGCTATCCAACCCCAATATCTTGTTTCATTATCCTAAAAAACATTTATTATTGCCTAGTTCTCAAGTAAGTTCATTTACTTTTTTCCCCTTTTTCTTTTTTTTTTTTTTAATATGCTTTATTAGCAGTCCATAATGCACAATAGGAAGGGATCTTATTACTTCTGAAGAACAGCATTTCCATGGCAATACAAGTCATCTATAGCAACAATCTCTTATCATCTTTCCCCAACACCTACGACTGCTGGAGCTTTGCTTAAATTATATAATAAAGCACAGTAGAAAGAACACAATCTCAATAGAGACTTTAGTGCTTCCCTGATGTCTCTTAGATATTCTTGGTTATATAAGAGCCTTTAGGTCATAACATTTCTTAAGCAATTAGAAGCTCTTTAATTAGACACAGGTGCACACAATGTTGACACACATTTCCAGAGACAAACTCAACCAGATAGACTCTTAACGAAGTCACAAGGAGTGGATGACCATAGCTACGAGACCCAATGTTTGCTCTTACTTCTTTCGCCAATATTCTAACGCAAAATTTTTACTGTTGCAAAACCAGTAAAATTACTGTGGGTTGGTTTTTTTTTTCAAATTCACAGTGGGTGTGAAGCATAGGAAGATAGTAGGACATGCAGTAGCACTATTTGCTTGTACTTTTTACTTACCTTTATAAATGTCCTTACATCAGGATAGATAATGTCAATAAACTCATCTTTAATCTGACATACCAAGCAGACTCACTGATCTCTCTCCAAAACATGCAACTGCCCAAGTCAATTAAAGCTATTGCATCTGAGCATTCAAAGTTAACATTGAAATAACAATTCTGATCAAACTCTGTAGTATAGATGATTCATATTTGAATCTTTCTGGGAAAAAATGGAGATAAATAAGAAAGGAATACTTACACCCTGATTATTGTCTGATTTGGGGGGGGGACCGCTCTTATAATTTTTACCAATACAAACCTTTCAGCCTTAATACCAGCGTATCAGCCATAGTTAGAAACGTATGTGCTATTTTCCCCTGTCCACAAGGCAAAACAGGCAGGTGACTTCCACAACCAATTGCAAGGAAAGGGTTGAAGGTCAATTATTGTGCTGTTGCTGTTAAACCCGGAGTCGGTTTTCACTATACCAGAAAGACAGCACGACTGACGTAAAAATGAAGGTATTTTGACATAGCAAACTGATTATTTTATTTCTAACCCTCACTGATAATTATCCCACTTTCAATCTGATCCAGCTAAGAGGGAACACAAAAGACTATTATAAACTGAAGCATATGGCACCGATCAAAGGAATTTCTTTTCCAGGCTAAAATTATTTTCTTTAGTAAGACCAGAAAGCAGCATTGATCTGCTGCTTTCCTCGGATAACAGCAACTCAACTGCATTGTCAGCAATGGACATTATCTTCAAGATGACTGACTTCAGGCCTGCTACTCGTTTAATGACAATACTGTTTGTTTAGTAGAAAGAAGGCTGGATGATTACTTTTGTGCAAGCAACAGTTAAATCTGAGGAAAAGGCTGATTTTGTAATCTTAATCTGGAAAGGCATTATACCATTCCCTGAAAAATGAGTAGTTAATGGATAGAGTGCCTCAAGAAAGGATTGGCATCAACCAGAGTGGAATCTAAATTGCATAAAGTGAAATTAAAACTTTGATCAACTCTAAATAACAGCTTCTACAAAAGAAACGTCTGATCCAGAAGAAAAGTTCAATGATTTGGCATTGCAGGACTGCATTAAATATTAACACTGATGTTGAAATGACCCTGCTGCCTAATGCAGGAACACCATGTGCTGGGGCTGTTCTAAATAGCACCGCACTGAAAACCGGCTCAGCCTTGCTGCTGAATTACCATTTCAAGCTTTGCAACGTCATTCAGGAACAGCCATGGCTCTAAGCGAAGTATTGCTGAGAAAATATGGTAGCTGCTCAGTGAGTGAGGAAGGGGAGGAGTGGATATAGATCCAATCTAAGTCAGGCAGCAACAACCGCTTTACGTGATGCCAGACTGTGCACATACTGATCAGTACTAACAGAGAGATTTCTCAACTTTCTTGCATAAATATATGTCCATATAGCAAATACTCCATGCTGCTGCTACATCAGTGGCAACTATATCTTTTAATATATTCACAGATCTTAATAAATTAGTCCTCTGATCTGGAAAATGCTCTGACTGCAACACTACACAGCAAGAGCTAGAAAGCTTCTCTTGTCCCTTGTTTTACTCAGGATTTTTAAGGGGCATAATACACTACTATTCTCCTCTCCTTTCTTAAAAGAAGCTTCTTTCCAGTGGTGGTCCTCAACAGACCAACAGCAGTAGTCAGTGAAGAAAGCCTCCAACCTCTTCTGCATCTACATCCTCTCATATATTTGCTTGGTACCTCAGAGAACACAGAGCTAAGAAGAACAGAAATATAACTTCATTGCGGCCCCAAAGAGAGAATCAATCATTACTTCTCCCCCAAAGAAAAAGCCTTTTCAGAACATCACACAGGCGACTGAGTCCCCTTAATCCTACCTTCACATGACTGCATGTGAAGTAACTTCCTGTTAGCAGTCAATAAAGAAACTCCAATCCAGATACCAGAAACTTAAGGAAATAGTAAGGCTAAGCTTACAATCTTACATTCAATTTACAGTGCTTTAGCATGACAGCTACAGCATCACAGTCTTCAGGCTGTTCCGATGAGCTGTTTCCATAGCAGATTTTGTATAGCGATTGGCTTAATGTTAAAAGTCTCTACGTTAAATTGCTGGAAGAGTAACACTGCATCAGTAAGGACTGTTATCATCCATTTCTTTTTTTTGGTGGGCAATGCCAAACAACATAAACCATTAAACAAACTGCAGCATTGTGGAAGATAAAGACACTTCATAAACTGATGGTGCATGCCAAAAACTCTCCTCCCCTGAAAAATGTGAGGAATTTGCATTGATAGCTTCAAGAGTTTACATATGGTTCAGTGACATTTTTCATTCCATAGTGATCAAAAATTGTTGGGGGAAGGGGGAGAAGAGAGAGGGGAGAAGACAGATGACTAATTACAAAGACTGAAATAATACATATTAAAGAGGTACTTTCTTGATCACTTACGCATGCAAACACATACCTGAATCACAAAAACATAAAATATATACTCATACTTCGAGTCTTCTACAATTTTTGCGTACTCTGGGTCGTGGTTCCCAGGTCACTTATTCTTTCTCATTTAATTAGACTGGGAAATCTGGAACAAATTGCTACTGAGCAAAAACAGAACATACATCTTCCTATGTTACATGTGAAGAAGAGATGGAATATAAAATCATAATCAAAAGAGTGTGCTAAGGAGAAGGTTACTAAGGCTGCAAAATGACTGTAGTAATTATTGCACATACAAGTAAAGCATTCCAAAGTTAGGGAAGGCCGTGGTTGAAGAGGTCTGTATAATCTTGACTTCACCCTCCGGATTGTTACGATCCAGTCTTCAAGTGACATAATCGTACTTTGCTCACTATGTATACACAGTAGGCAGCGCTCAGGGAACCAGACATCAATTAACAATTTGGTTTAGTCTCACTGTTCAGTGTAAACTACCACATACTGACATAAGACATAATGACAAATTACATACTAACCAAAAACTGCTTTAAGACAGGAATCTTTCTGACGGAGCTTTCCCTCAGTAGCCATGACTTCAGTATCCAAGGGCTTCACCAAGAGTCTTTACAGCATCCTGCTATGGGAGGGGCCACTATTATCTCCTCTTTGCAGCTATCGGCAAATTCTTACTCGGCATCAAATGTTGGATTGCAAGTTTGAGATCCAACATAGAAAATCTCTTAAGCCTGTTTGTGTTACACTAAGCACCCAACTAAACGCCTTCCAAATAAAAAGCATGTTTCTGTTGTCAGAAACAGAACATGTCATGTTCTGTTCAGCTGTCCTGTTTTAAAAACAAGCAGTTTCATCCCTAACTTTTTACAGAGCCTTTATAGAATCAGAGACACTGAAATCAATCTGAACTTGCATGACCCAATAAATCCTAGGATTCTCTCTTAAAATCCTCCTGTCTCAGCCATTTTCTTCAAAGCTGCTCTTCTTCTTACTGGCTTGGAATTAAAAAGACCATATTGGTCTTGGAGGACAAATCAACAGAATATCTGAATTTCCCCTGAACTTCTCCATAGGTTTTGAGCAGCTTTTATTCTCTCCTCTTCCATTCTGAAAGGTTTTGTCAGGTTTGTGTATTTTCCACATTGCTTTTAATGCAGCAAGAATCAAGGGAAGAGACAAAACATCAGCCCTTTATATAAGCTTCTGAAGGCACTAGTTTAAATTCCTTCTTTTGCCAAATATTTCAGTCAAATGGTTTTCGCTTCCCCCCCCAAATAGAAATAACTGCTCCCTGTGGCAAAAAAATCAAAACTGACAAGTCACTTCCAGATTAAAGAAACTGAAGGAGAACTGCACAAGACTTCTTTAAAGAAAAATATCCCGGCCTTTTTACAGAACTGCACCGCATGGCCCCAAACATTGAAAGTATTGTTGAGAGACTAAGAGGAATGCAACAGCTAACTCAGAAGTGTACAGGGATTCTTACTCAGCACATTTTCTTTTTCAGTGTTGTGTTACAGAAACTGTTGAATGATTTTATAAAAAGGACAAGAAAACCTTTTCTAAACAGAAAAAAATGTAAAATCTCTTTGAGAAACACAAAACTCCCTCTTTTGACATCTATTCCTGCTTTTCAGTGACAACATGCAATGTGCCTTAACTTTTCTAACAGCTCAAAAGAACTGTAAAAATAGCTTCCTTATGTATTCATTCATTGTTAAAGGAAAGTCAGTCATATTGTTCGAGTCAATATACAGAAAAAAAAAAAGTGAATTTCTGAAATATTTTGTTTTATCCAAATCTGGATTTCTCAGTGAGAAAATGTTTGGGCAAAACACCTCTACAAGCTTAGTTTGATGCTTTTTAAAAATGAGATAGGAATTCCACATTTTTAATCAAGTGACTAGTTCAAACAGTTATGTTTTGGTACTGGATTGTAACCAGACCATCAGCTGACATGGCTACTTAATTTAAGTAAGCATTGGCTTGTCTTTGCTTAGTACATATTAGAACAGTTTAGTTTTGATGTATGTGTCTTAATATTCCTGAACCTAGGACAGCAACATAAGGAGGCTGTTTTCCTAAACCAGGTTTCCTCTGATCTTGGAAGACTTAGAATCATAGAATCGTTTAGGTTGGAAAAGACCTTTAAGATCATCAAGTCCAACCGCTAACCCAGCACTGCCAAGGCCACCACTAAACCATGTCCCTAAGCGCCATGTCTACACGCCTTGTAAATACCTCCGGGGATGGTGACTCAACCACTTCCCTGGGCAGCCTGTTTCAATGCTTGGCAACCCTTTCGGTGAAGAAATCTTTCCTATTATCCAATCTAAACCTCCCCTGGCACAACTTGAGGCCATTTCCTCTTGTCCTATCGCTTGTTACTTGGGAGAA
>NW_008825610.1:1592011-1621354 GCF_000699105.1 Pygoscelis adeliae
CCTGAGTTCCAGCCAAAGCTCTCTGTTCAGCCAGGCCGGTGGTCTTCTTCCCCAACAGCTCATCTTTCGGCACATGGGGACGGCCTGCTCCTGCGCCTTTACGATTTCCTTCTTGAAGAATGTCCAGGAAGGCTGGACATTGAAGAATGTCCAGCCTTCCTGGACTCCTCTGCCCTTCAGGACTGCCTCCCAAGGGACTCTGTCAACCGGTCTCCTAAATAGGCCAAAGTCTGCCCTCTGGAAGTCCAAGGTAGCAGTTCTGCTGACCCCCCTCCTTACGTCTCTGAGAATCAAAAAATCTATCATTTCGTGATCACTATGCCCAAGAAGGCCTCCGACCGTCACATCACCCACAAGTCCTTCTCTGTTCACAAACAACAGGTCCGGCAGGGTGCCTTCCCTAGTTGGCTCCCTCACCAGCTGTGTCAGGGGGTTATCTTCCACACACTCCAGGAACCTCCTAGGCTGTTCCCTCTCTGCTGCATTGTATTTCCAGCAGACATCTGGTCAGTTGAAGTCCCCCTCTAGACTTCTTCACAAATGCAGGCTTTTCGCTTAGGGACGATTTGACACATTAAGATGTGTATTTCTCCAGCATGCACTGACTATAGAGAGAATAAAAACAGAATAGCCTGGACAGCAAAAGTATCTGTAATGTGAGTGAAAAAAGGCATTTAAAATAAATAGTTAAGATCTAGACTTCTTCACAAATGCAGGCTTTTCGCTTAGGGACGATTTGACACATTAAGATGTGTATTTCTCCAGCATGCACTGACTATAGAGAGAATAAAAACAGAATAGCCTGGACAGCAAAAGTATCTGTAATGTGAGTGAAAAAAGGCATTTAAAATAAATAGTTAAGATAGAAACTGAGTCACTCAGACTAGAACAATTCTTTGGAGGTCTCAGTCTGGTCCTAGAGTGCTGCTAATTGTCTTTAAGGCAGCACAATTTACATAGCTCTTCTCTTCGTTTATTGCAATCACAGAACTTCTTCAAAAATATTTAGATATTGGAAGCTCAGAGAAGATATGTTTACATAGCTGAAATTGTGAAAGGATAGGAATTTCTCTGGTGTACAATGATCCAAGAGGTTTTATCCCTTGGGTAGGAAATTCTAGTACTCTAATCAAGATAAATTATGTTTTACTAATGTAGACAGACACTAAAGAGGATATTTTGCAAACAAACAGTATAACACGAAGTCACTTGCTGATACACTACGCCATATAATATTTGGGCAACTGGGTATTTCAAGAGACAGAAAGCAACAAGATTAAACATATTAGGACCAATTTTCATAGCAAGTTAAGCAGCAAAATTAGTCAAGTGGTTGCTAATGGAATATACTCACATCAGCAATAGCTTATAAACCTCCAAGCAAGAATTTTTAAAACCTATTAGCCCTTTTTTTCTGCAGTGCCGGTGAAGCAGAAGTTGTGTACATTAGAAAATGAGAAACGAACACCTGCTTGATACTTTTGCTACTAGTAAGACAATTTCCTAAAGAAAGCAAAAGGCCAGTCATGCTTGGGCAGAAACTGAGATACATATGAGGTACTTTGTTAAATAAATGTGACTGAGCTTAAATGGATCATCTTTGTAACCAATAACAGAACTCAGTTTCAAGGTCAACATAATCTTTGCCTCCTCTGCCTAATCTTATGATAAAGATGATAGTTTTGATAATCTGTGGAACTCCTAACCTTTCAAATTGAGTTGATGCCACCATTAACATACTTTACAGCAGTAAGCCTTCTCTACTTGGCCTACAAGCAAGTGCTTTGCATGTGAAAAATGTCATTCCTCAGCCACAACTGGTTCCTCAAAGCAACTCAGCTGACCTCATATTCACATATGCTTTTGACTTGAACAGCAACAAAGAGAGTTGCGTTTATTTACAACACAGCTTAAAACTAACCACATCAGCATTAGTATTTACAAGTAGTTTCTCTTGGAAGACTAGCATGTACCACTAGATGCATCTTTAACGCCTGAGTTTTCCAAAGGATAACTTGGGATGCGGACAGCACAAAGTAAATCCACTGGATTAAAGGACAGAATAATTTTTTTCAAAATCCGAAGGAGGAGAACTTGTCAGCCCACACTGCAGCACTGCTGAAAACTACCAGAGTGCTGATATGAATCATAGTTGAGTCAATTACATAACGCTGCAGAAAAAATAAAAGCAGTCCTGGTAGGTAATGACAGGAATATTATACACTATATGCAAGATAGGAGAGGTAATCCTGCCTTTCTTGGCAATACGTTCAAATGGGATACTGGGCTCAAACTGGAGTTCTTCGCAGGGGAAAGGATATAGACAACACAAGGATATAGTGCCCAGGAGAGAGAAGCAGAAACGAAAATACATTTTGGGAAATGCAACTGGGTTGTTTCATTTAAGGAGCACCAAACTTCATTTTCTGATAAGTAAAAAATTGCCGTAAAGTGGACAGCATTAATTGTTCTCAGTGGCCACATGTACATTGGCGGTTAGGAAGGGGAGGAAAAAGGAGGCCGCATAGAAAAGATCTCTATTTGCAGCAAGAAGCATTAAGGTTACATATTGTGAAAACGTTGACCTGTTCTTACTGAATCACTTGAACATGGCAGGTATTGATGCAGTCTTGGTCTGACAAAAGAGTGCAAGCTTTGCAGAATACAGAAATGAACCCACCACTGGACATTACAAAGGGGAAAGAGGAGTGAGGAATGGGAAGAGGCTCCTTACAGAAAACACTCCCCAGTTACATGAAAATGTTAAACAAATTTCTTAGTACAGTGCTTTCTTGATATTTGCAAATAGTTCAGAAAAAATATCCACCAGGAAATTTGCAGGCAAATCTGATCTTCCTCAGCGTAGGGTGCTGAACTAGGTAATCTCTTGAGGAGAAAGAAGCCTTCTTTTCTATTATTCTATTATTAGATGCAGGAAAAAATTCATTTTCAAGGGTAAATTATAGGACCTAAATGACAGCTTTAACTGAGATTATTAGGAAGAGAGTAGTGAGGCTCCAGTCCTAATGAAACTTGCTGTAACGTGGAGACCTTAATGTGGTTTTAGGTTGGTTTGTTTTCTTCTGAAACATAATTTAAAGTATTTCAGAGATAAGACAGTCAAGTAGCAACTATGGTTAACAAATTTGCCTTTTTGTATGGCTTAAATTTTACTCCTTATCTTGAACAAAAACAATCAGCTAAAGATTTTAAACCAAAAGAGAGCTAGTTTATTAGCTTAATCTGGGCTTGCAGGAAAATTTAGGGTTCTTCCAAATTCCCAATAATTTTGGAGTACAGAAATATCAGAAGATGCCAAATAGATTGCATTTCAGTTGTTTCCCAGCAGGTGTGTTTCCTAAGGACTGCCTCATGCTGTGCAGCATTTGAGAGCCATAACAATCAGCTCCCATTATAACTATTACAGTAATGAGTTGCCTATAGCCATGACCTTGTTGCCTCAACAAAGTAAGCGCCGGCCAGTGTTTCCAGTGATCCTTGAGGGCTTCCTGTCTAACATCTTTAAGGGTTTGGGCAATTGGAGAAGCAGAGCACTTGCTCCTGGCTACTAATCCATGTTGTTTGCTTCAGCTTCTAAATGAACTCGTTGCACCTTCGCTACTTTAAAATATCTCTACAGTGTGAATCCGGATATGGTGCATTCCCTCATTTCCTATGCAGGACCCCTAGGTGGTACTGGCAAATCAGCGATCACTGTCTCTCATATCTTCCTGAAATGGCCCTTTTTCTCCGTTCCAATGAATGAATGGATAGCATCCCATTTTTTTTTCAGAAAAACACTTTTGCGATGATTTGGTGAAGCTCTGAGAGGAATAAGTATGCCAGGAATAACGCTACTCTTTGATCTACCTGAGAGTACCCGTTATGAGCAGTTTTGCGCAACTTTCAGCAACTCACTACCGACGTGCTGCCTCCTGTGGGTGTTTGGAATAGTTTTCTAATACAGCCTGACACTAAAACTTAGAACAACTGCACGTACCACTGGCAGTTCTCTCACCTGTATCTTTTATCACGTGAAGTATCAAGCACTGTATGTTATTGTACTTATTTTACTCTGCAGCAGCTATTTTTAAATAGATCACTCTGCAGAAAGTTTCTGTGAGCATCTGTTTTCATGCAGCGTTTACATATTTACTTGAACAAACAGTATTAGGTCTAACACATATTTTAGTATTAGTATTAGGTCTAACACATATTTTACACCTTTCCATTTTGGTTTTCTTTTCAAAAGAACAAATTATATGAGAGAGAACAACAGAACCCTAAAATACAGACACAGTCAGTAATTTTATGTAGATGTTTAGCTGATGTTTATGCTTTTGAGATTTACGACTTCCGCATTATCTCTCATTTCCAATTACTGCTGCGTGTGCAACTTGCAGGGTATGTGCTACGCTTTATCACTGCCATATGGTTCTGAGTTCAATGAATTAATCTGTAAGGTTTCCAATCAAAGCATTGGTGTTGGGAGTAACAGGGAAGATTCAGTTATAGATTTTTAAGTATCTCCCACATTGCACTAATTCACATAACCTTTATTTACCAGAGAGTGCCCTGCATGTAGAAGTGAAATGCTTGGTGGGGAAAAAGCATTTACTAGTCCACAGCAAAATACATGTCATTAGAGATGCATTTATAACGGAATTTGACTTAATGGAGATGGAGGCCTACAGACACTGTGTTAATGCTTTACAGCAATAAGGTTGTAGCACGCTTTTAGCACAATATAATGATTCACCAGGCTAAAATTATACACTGAGCAGCGCTTGGTTGAACCAGCACATTATGTTTTCGGTACATACTCACACAACTTGGCAAAACACAGCTCCTTCAAACTGCAAACATCATTTATAATAATTGGCAGTATCTTCCAATCGTGCTGGCACTAGAAGCTTCGGAAGAAAAAGGGGTTAAACTATCCTCACACCATCATTGTGCAACTAGTTTTATGGCTCTCTTCACAGAGCTTAATATTAAAACCACCGATACTGTTGTTTATGGGAAATTCATAACGAATAAAGGCTAAGTATAATGTTGTTTTCAGTAAGAGACCGTTTTACAGACTAGCTTCTTATCAGCTCCATACAAAATCCTTTTAGATGACCTTTGTGGACCAATGAACACCAAAAATTACCGTAAGGATTTTTGTCAGAATTTACTTTGCCTTAGCTAGAAATTTTCATTAAATGCAGTACATAAAATTATCAGAAGTGGTTCTGTGACATCCCTCAATGACAGTATAACATATAAGATGTTCTTGCACTTTTCTTTCTTTTGCACATATGGGTTTTTCCAGAGCTGATAAGAATAACTCTTTGTTATATTTCAAGGTGAATTTTAATATGTACGGGAAGCAACAAACTGATGGCTACTGTGAGTAAAGCAGCCTGTTTATCTAAATGATAGACATGGCAGAGGCATCCTGAGGACGAGTTTCCCCTACACACGCTGCCCTCCTGCTGATCTGCAAATTTGAAAGGGTATCCTACTCTATGCAGAATTACTCCTGGGCCTCTCTGCTAAGACTATGAGCATAGGTCTTCTCCTTCTGTTCTTTATGATAGGGAGACCTTTCCACCCACAGATGACTGGATCCATTACTCCTCAGCCCAGTCTGCTCAGATAGAAAAGGCGGGTAGAAATGCGTGTCAGATGACAAACAGGCTTTCCAATGCAGGATGTAAAACCGCCTCACCGCGAAACATAGTATTTTCTTTTGGTTTTGTGCAAAATGGCAGCCAGACAGTTTTTGTATTTGAAAATAGCTGTATGAATTTGAATCAATCCAGATTTCTTAGTTCCTTCTTAGTTTCTTCTTTTAATACACTAATAATGTCTAATTCATCAGGCTGATATGAAGGAAAAATGTGCTTCATACTACGGCCAGTTCTACTAGGCATCCAAAAATCAGATATCAGTAACAGCAAAGTCAGACATTTCATTTTCATATGTTTCCAAGTAAAATATCCTTGCAGTGACAGTTAACAAGTGAGAAATGGAGCTGTAAAAGCAAATCAATAATCTGTTAGGATTATTACACATATCTGTGAATTACATGGGTGTAACTGGGAGTAGCTAGAGAAAATTGCTGAGGATTAAAAACTGAATGGAACATTAGGAAAGAATTGGAAATATCGATATTCATTATCTACATTTCCATACTACAGTCTTACTGCACCAGAAGTAACATCTAGATGTACAGGGACAGTACCGAATGCTTAGGCGAGTTAGGGATTTGGGATACATCATTAAATCCCAATACTATTTTACCACAAGCAGTGACAGATGATAACCAAAAAAAGAAACTCTGAGGAAAGACCCCTGAAGATGGTTGGTTATCAGACACATATTGAACTGGCAAATGTTAAGGCATACGAAATTTTTTGGCAAGCCTTGCAATATTAACTGCGTCAAAATGCATTTTTATGCGAGATGCTCAGTTCCTAGCATATTCATTAATAAAACTTGTAGAATATTTCTTTGCCAGCTGAAGACAAAAAAAATCTCATCTAGAAACAAAATAAAACTGGGACAGGTTTTACCTAGTCCTCTGGAAATCTGTAAATGGGAGCAAAACAGGAAGAAAGCCACAGCAGATCTCTTGCAGTTTACAGACAGACTTCTGCTCACGATTCTTTTACAACAGCTTTCCAGTACAGCTTTAATCGAGCCTCCTGGGCCAAAACATGTAGAGGTCTCTGAATTTAAGTGACAAGGAGTAAAGGTGTTGGTTCATTTTGGAAAGCAAATTTCAGAGAGGTGAATACCTGGGGCAGCCACCGAGGCTGCAGTTCCACGGCAGACCAAGCCTGCCTGATTGCTCGCCCCTCCAGCCCAGCCTCTGCACCCGCTCGTTCCTCGCCATATATTTTGGGCCTTCCTTTTGCATTGATTCCCACCACTGATCACATTTTTCACCAAGCCGTTTCAATGCGCAAAGTCAGTAGGAAGCTCATCAAACTACTAAAAGCAAATAGTTTTCTCACAACATTTAGCGATGACAATGAATGCTGGATAGATGGCAGTAAGGACTGGAATTGCTTCTGGGTATTTCCTCCCCCCTGCCCACCCCACAGCAACAGGGACCAGAGGAAAGAGGCAGAAATTGTAGTTACCTTCAGAAGCAGCTCTAACTGGAGGCTTGTGAGGTGTGAATGCAACCTAGGAGCGAAGGTTTCTCCTTTGGCGTTACCCAGAATATGAACTGTAAAGTTTACCAGTCTGCTTTTACCAATTTTATTTCCTGAGTCAGCAGCCAAGAGCAACTCAATGCACGTTTAGCAATATCTACCATTCATTATTCATTACAAAATATCAAAATAGATATTGTAGCAATACATTTTAAAGGACCAAAATACTCTCACACCAAAAAGAAAAAGCACTTTTCCTTCATACGTTGCAAGACAAAAGCATGTGTTTTTTAGCTTTACTATTGAAATACATGGACTAACAAAGCAAACTGATTGAGTTTGTACTCTATGTGCTAGATGCACAGAGTATCAGTTTTGCTTCGGAAGACTAGAGGAAGAACAACACTTGAGGGCAAACAACAACCATTCTAGAAACAAACCCCACGTTTCTGGAAGAAGAGCTTACCAAGTCAGATAGGAATAATTAAAAAAAAAAGAACATTCCTTTAATGCAAATACGATTAGCCCTGTTCTTGACTACCCCAGCTCAAATTCTGGATGCAGATTTTTTTTTCTTTACACCATTTGGAGAATTCATTGATCCTTTGTGTTGCTATGTGTAGCAGAGAAAAAGATTTCATATATTCAACTTCATATCTACGTGACAGAAATCTTACAATCAGACTGCTAACAGCACCACAGCATGATAGTCCTCAAAAGGCAAATAAGATCTGCTTCAAAGGCACTTCTTATCTTTCCCTGCTCTGTGACTTGTTATACTCCCTAGCCTGCAACATTGCTGCGCGTCTTTCCACAGACCAGCTGTGACTGACAGATAGGTCTGTAGCCTGTCCTCCCTTACAACAACCAACGGCCTACGGGGAAAAAGCAAGTCAAGAAAAAGCTGATGTTTATTTCAAGTGCTCAAACTGTGTGTAGTCCTATAGGATTAACTTCTTGCTAGACATTTGTACAATTGTTATTACGTTCACCTCGAGTTATATTTCTGAGTGACTACGGGAATACAAACTACTCTTCGGTAGCTATTGCATCTCACTCTTTTCTCCACCTATATGGTGATCACCATCAGCATTTCACATGTAAAACCACTGAAGTACAATTAATTAATCCAAACGAGATTATGGCAAGCATTATGCAGTTTTTTAAATAATGCAATTGTATGTGTGTATGTACACACACACACAAAGCAATATCCATAGAATTTTAACAAAACCAGCTAGACTCTAACACCAACCCATCACACACAATAATGCATCGTCCCTATTCAATGGCCTGGTCAACCTCTGGTTAAATAGTAAAGCCGGGATCAAGACAATACTAGCTGATGGTATGCGGATGGAGACACTACTTTATAGTTTGCAGCAGTGTTATTTTCAATTATTATTCTACCACAAGAATATATATTAAGGAAGTACAAAGAACTGGAACACATTTTGCTTAACACACTGAACATAGTACTTTAACAATAGCGCTTCCCGGTCAGAGTCCTTTCTAACGCTCAGATCCCATATCACTAAGTTGTCACAGCACTCTTACTATCAGTTAAGATAAACTCGTCATTTTCATATTATTTTGGATAAACCTAATATCCCAGTTCAGAATAGTACATGTCTAAACTCAATGGATGCCAATGCTTTAGATGTGTTTGTGAATTGAGACCTAAGCGAGAGAATTAATGTATTCATGTCACCTCCTGTTTTCTAAAGTACAAACTATTTCAGCAATTACTTCTTTCCTTTTGATTTCTTCAGCAGGTTATGAACAATGCAAAAGCAACAAAATTGCAGAGAGTGACCAAGAAAAATACTATTATGCATATGTCAAAAAAACCCCATCCCAAAACCAAACCCAAACAACCCAAAACCGTCTTGGTGGGCCTAATCAAACAGTTAATCCAAAAAGAAATTAAAAATCTGTTTATGAGCTAATCACTTTTACCTTTAAAGATCATCATTAGTACAGCACAGAGAGAGTAAGGTTTACAGCTGATTTAGCAAATTGAAAACTCATAACTGCCAAATAAACTTTTCTGAAACAAAATATAAAGGCCATTTCCAGCAAGAATAACATTTTAATAAATGGAGGCAAAAGAGATTGCAAGCCTCTCCAACTAAAGAATGCTTCTTTTCTTAGCTGACAAAAAAAGAGGAGAGACATTTAGCTATATAATTACAAAAAACGTTATCACACAGAAATAAATCTAGGTCTGAACATATGGAAAGGCATATTCAGAACCGATTAAGTATGAATTAAAGCAATGCTCCAAAAGGTCAGAGAATATGAATTTACACTCTGAAAGACAAAAGCTTATTTTTAACACACAGAATTCCTCTCTTTACACACAACGTTTTAAGTAGTAGCTCTGCAAGTTCTGCAACCTTCTACAGGCTACCCTACCTTGAACATTTTGTGAAGGACCTTCCCATAAACGCATTGGGGAATAATGCACAGTGGTGTTTTTGGTTCCTAGCATGCTCATCGTTCTTTTCAGAGCAGTCTGATTAATAATCTATATTTTTCTGTTAACACTGAAAAATAAATTAGTACCCTAGTAAACTTCCTTAATTGTGATCCTCTGCTCTCTAGAAATTGGAATTATGCTCTAAAATCTCTGCACACAAGTCATCACACATGTTATTAATGGTTCTGGTTGTTATCCTTGCATAGGAAAATGCTCATCAACAGAACAGAGATTTGTCTGTGACTAAATCACACTAGCAGACCCATTTATAATAGGCTGATGGTATTTAGGTGATCTTTAGCCCACAACAATCCTGCTAAATTTATGACTTTTAACAGGATCTGTTCATGAGAGATCTGATCAAGCTTCCCCTGACATCAACAGAAATCCCCCTACCAACTTCAAAAGGAGATCAAATCGAGGAAAGCCAAATCCAAACCCAAGAGACAAAAGCTCAGAATAACTCGCTAATATTTCTGAACGAGATGCTTCATTGTCGTGCTTTGTTATATTCAGCTCTGGAAACAAGAGACCTTGTCTCCTTGGCTGACAGAGACTCCTTAAAAATACAAGTTCTAAATGATAAATTGTACTTGTCTTTATTCAGGACAGACTTTTTCACAGCAGGCTTGTAAGATGCTAGGAAGAAAGCCAATAGTGACTGTCTACAAATTCAATTTTAAAAGAGAGTTGACATTAAATGACACAGATGAATTCTTTCTACAAATGTAATCCAACCAGTTTGCATCCAGAGAATATCTTATCTTAATGTTTTTACTAGAACTAATGCAGTCAGGGGGTCATTTATCATAATCTGTAGTCCTAAAATAAACAAACATTGGTATTTTTGAGGGTTAAAGAGTGCAGGTGAGAGTTACAGTAGGCAACAAGAGGACCTACCAGTTCATGAAACAGGATACCGTGAACGGGTGCAAAAAGACTCAAAGGGTTTTGCTCTTTCAAATGCCGTCAATTGAATTTGTGATAATGCTCACAAGAAATTTAGCGGATTTCCTGGAAGCACATTCCTGCAACTGCTTGCAAGTATTCTTACTGCTAAGCTTGGGAATAAACTCTCCAGTTTGAATAAAACAACAAATTTTAAATGGTTACACACATTCTTTATAAATAAGGACCTGAGAAAGGATGTGGAATACAGCAATGTAGGCTTTGCACAGATGATGCAAATATGGGAAAGGAATAAACCCCTGGATTCTGACATTTCAGTTACACCCCTGCTTTGCTCTATTTTTTGTGCATCTTTAGGTCTGAGAAATACAATTAGATCAGCACCAGTTCTTCTTGTTAACCATTTTTGTCAAAGATACTTGGACATATTTGAGCAGCGGCCGTTAAGGTGGGTTGCAGACAAGCTTCTTTCAGGAGCTGTTGAACAGGCTGAAGTGTATCTTTGGAACAGGGCTGGAACAGGGCAGCTTAGCACGGCAGTGAGTATGTTGGTGCAAAACCAGCAGAAGTTGTCCTGGAAACTAACTGTATTGTACCAAGGATTTGTTGTTGTTGAAGTTTGTGTGCAAAAATCACACCAAATGTAGCACAGTAGCATTGTGGATGATGTAAAGCTGAAAAATCAGTTAGCTGTAAACATTTGATGTTTGTTCAAGCTAATTAATCCTCTAATAGCCGCAGTATTCAGATGAGAAGCTCATGAGAATAGATATGTAATTAGTTTTCCAATATTCTATTTGTGCCAATTCCATAACGTTCTGTTTTGGAACCAGCAAAGAGCGTAGAAGGGGAGATGCTAGATTGCTAGAGAAAGAGAAACGCAGCGTTTTAAATGGTAGAAGCAGGAGGGACTCGCTGTATTACATACAAGGACGCTAACTGTAATGCTCAGGAAGAAAAACTATCAATTTGTAAGCTCCTAGAGCACAATAAAGCGATGAGAAATAGCCGACACGAGCTTGTCAAGAACAGATCACGTCAAACCAGTCTAACTTCCTCCTTTGGCAGGATAACTGGCCAAGGACTAGGACTAGGATACAGCAGTAGGAGCGACAGATCTTAACTACGCTCAAGCTATTTGGTCTGTCACCGAGGGCATTCTCAAATGGAGCCTGAGAAAGTTTCCTCCACAGGGAATCCGCATAAGCAGGATCCACAATCAGCTGGAAAATCATAATGGAGCCATAGTTATCAGTGGCTTGCTACTGTGTTAGCAAGCTGTCTCCAGTGGGATTATATGGGGTCTACACTGTATTCTGCCCCGTCTATTCAGTATTTTATTAACATCATCAACAATGATATAAATTACACATGAGAAATTTAGGAACGTTATCAATGTGGGAGGAGATGTACTTGGGAAGACAGCATTTAAATTCCAAGTGTTCCTGGCAAACTAGAATCTAAAAATAACGGGACAAAGTTCAAATTAGACACATGCACGATGAGCCCGGAGAACTGCTAGTGAGTGCACTCACACGAACAGAGGAACTCAGTACGCAGGAGGTGTAGCGGATCACAATATGAGCCAATAATGTAACTCAGCGTGATTGCTAAAAAATAATTTTAAGAGATGAGAGGAATGTTATATGCAAGCAGGGGTTGTAACTATTCCACTCTTTTCAATGCTGGTGTCTCTCCAGCTGGAATACAGTGCCCAAATTTGAGCTCCAAACCATAAAAACCCAGGAAGCATCCAGAGAAAAGCAAGAGAAATGAAAAATACCGGAAAATATCCTACAAGGAAAGACTGCAATTGATTTGTTTACAACACACACAAACAAATCTTTCATTAAAACCTTTAAAGAGCCATTTCAAAGCCACATGCCAAGAATACCATGTACCTTATCTTGGGTGGATTTTAAGTGGTATCTCAGGTCACTTCCAGGCCCCATTTCTAGGATGCTCTTCCTGAAATATTTCCAACAACACAAAACAAACCCCACCACTGAAAGTCTTCATCATATAAAATAGATGTAAAAGAGAAAGGTTTACACATCAGACTTGCAAATGATAACAACTTAATGAGATAATCCGTACAATTCAGAAATAAAAGAAAGACCTACTTAATCTGTACCTAATCTAAAATTAAACTACATAACATTCTTCTCGAGAGAAGCATACACCATGAAAAGATAATACGGGGGGGGGAGGGAATCAAAGAACTTCTACCCTTGATATTGAGAGCGATCACTCCTAGTGTTCCTACATGCTGCAGTACTCAGAGAAATGAAAAAAATGAGGAAAGAGTTCGACTCTTAATTCAGATTTAACATCCAGTAATTGGGAAAAACTCCTTTTTCAGCTGCAGGAAAAAATAAAAGGAATAACAATACCTGTCTCCCAAATCAGCTAAGATGTATTTAGTATCGCATAATGATGACAAGGACTTAAGAAGATTCAGAAAAAAATATTTAAAAATATTTTGGCACTCTGGCACTGACCTCAGTGGATGGAATTGCATTAGGCTTGTTAAACGCAGACTAATCGGGCTTTCCACAGGAGAGCATATGCCTACGTTAACTATCTATAAGAAATTGCAACTCGCTTTCACAGGGCTATGATTAATTATGAATAAGCTTTACCAAACTTTTTTTTACGAAATCTCTTTTCAGTTCAGTGAAAGCTAAGAGGCGCATGAAATGACTTCTCTTGTACAAACCATACATTATCTCTACTGGAAATCTGCATGAAAAAGAATTCTCTCACATGTACCTACAAAGGAGTGATGAAAGGTCAAACAGAGAGACAGTATTGATACGGGTTTCTTTGTGGGTTTTGTACCAATAAATGAGCTGAGTGGGTCACAGGACTGGATGGCGTGGGAGCTGGATTGTTCACCTGGCTTTGCCGTTAACTCAGAACAGTATCAGACAAAAATCACTGAGCAGAGAACGCATTGCCTTATTTGAAAAATAAAGTTAGTGGTACTGCTTATGTTTTTGGAATCCTTCTCAGTCTATGAAGGAAGAGTACTAAATTATTGTTATCCTGAGGGGCAAAGAGCACTCCTGAGCCTTTGCACCCTATTTTAAGTAACTCATTCAACATCCCGTAACCAGCAAACCTAGCTGCTCAAAAATAATCTAATAAAGTCCAGCTCCCCACAGGTTAATTGGTTGTTGTTAGTAGCATGCTTTACAGTCCTTAGACAAAAGGTGGGTCTCAAACAGTTAACGCTGATTTCAGAAACAAAAGGGTTTACACAAAGCCTGTATATGGCAGCTACCACCTGGAATCTGCAAAGCAAAAATGTTAGAACAACATGATCTGCCTGAGCCTACGTGTTCTGTCACTCTGTGGGCACAGCGGTAGATCGGAATCCTTCTAGGGCTCTCAGACTGGACCTTCCATGAGTTACCAAGCCAGACTGCTGACAGAGAGCAAATTTCCCTGTGCCCTTCCATAGAGACATATTCCCAGTGCCTGAGTGAGAATCTGACTGCAGGTTTGTGGCAGGCGAGAGCATGGGACGTGGCTCCAACATAATCTGTTCACATACATCGCCTTGTATGCCACTGAGCCTCATTTTCAGTTGACGTAATGATTTTAATGGAATTAACAATTAATTCAGCTGAGAATATTGCACATTGTCATCTTGGACCCGAAAGTTAAATGTCATTTCTAATGGTGACTTTGAAGTTGACTCTTATGAAAGTTGGCATTTAGGTATGCTTTAGGCCCCGACACTTTCCAGGGACTACAGCAGTGGCCAGACCTACATTATATACCTGGTACATCATTATACACATTATATACACCTGCTCATGCATTAGTAAATCAGTTGGGTGATGCATTTTTGGTGGCCAGCTCATCGTGGCCACCAAAATTAGCTGATCAGGTTAAATTTCCGCTAAATACCAACGCTGGCTTTCGAAGCAGCGTGGTCAGAACACGCATACCACTGTCATAAACCTCATGCTAAAATATCAAGCATAAACCAACACATGGACTTATGAAGATAAATGCCCAAAATAATCAGGTGGGAGAGAAACTGCATTTCTCACCTTTATTCCTGATCAGTTCAGCTTGTATTTGCTCATGTCACACTTACGCATGTCTTTCTCCTGAAGCATAGTTGAACATATGACAAAGAGTAGATATTATGCTCTGCTAAACAAGCTCAGTGACAGATACCGGGGTGCCTGTTCACCTCTGAACTTATGTTACTACCAGATCGAGGTCGATTCTCTTGAGCAGAGTATAAAACTGAAGGATGGAAGGGCGGGAGGGGCGTATCTGCATGGAGGTGGCCCGCAGGGCTGCAGCGGGCACATCAACACCTGGCCCAGCCCTGGGGAGGCTTTTCCTTGTGTTGCTGCTGTTGGGAAAACTACTCCTGGGTACCCAAGTGCTCACCACACCTGACTTGCGCCTGCCACACCATCAGTGGCAGGGCAAATACGTCCAAAAAGAAAAGAAGATAAAAGAAAAAGAAAGAAAGCTAAACCAAAAACACAACAAAAAACCCCAAGAAGATATTACCTGCATGGTGGGAAAACCTAAATGCAGAGAACTGCCAACAGGTGCTGGCAACTGATGTGCAAAGTAACTGCTACAACAGAGGAGGGCCTTGGAAGTACAGGTCTTAATAATAATTTTCAGCACCCACTAGTGATTTTTCTTTTTTTTATTTCTGTGTCTCTTTGCAGTGATGACTGTCTCATTTCTGTAATTATCAAGGGTGTCTGTCTTGGTCGTGTTTTCCTCATCACAGCAAGCGTGTAGTGCTAATGAGAAGTTTTTCCAAGAAACAGAAATACACACTGACAGTTTTTCAAACTGTAAACTAGAATGGAGACATTTCTGTTCTGAGAAAGTCTCAGCATCAAATCATATGCTACCCTGTCACCCACTGGTTATGAGAAAAGGAGAGTAAAGAGATGCAGAGTTGCTTGAAGGAAAGGTGACTTGTTTTTTGTTTGAGTTTCTTTGAAGATAACTTTTCTAGATTATTTCTTACAATTTGTCAATAAAATCCCTAAGCTGTTTATAGTAGCCTGTGACAGTACCCATTATACTTTTAAACATTAGAAAAAAGCCTTTCATTAAACTATTTTAAAGGCAAGGTGTTGATTCAAACAGAAGACATTGTCCAATGAGTAGGAATCAGTAACTTCTCAATACCCTGAATCAGCTACACATCAATGATGCTACACTACGTGATGCAGTTCTCATGAGCTGCAGACTGTGCTCAGCACAGCATCGGTTTCCAATGCTTTTCCCATACTTTTATCCAGCCTAATGAAGGGTGTAATATGGTGGGACACAGGCTTTCTAATTCTCTCTGGTTTTTTCACTCTGCACGATGTTTCACTCCCAAAGCGCTAGAGCAGAGCCTAACACTCACTGTTTGAAATAAATACGTAAATAGATAGAT
The DNA here is from genome assembly GCF_000699105.1 of Pygoscelis adeliae. NCBI lineage: Eukaryota > Metazoa > Chordata > Aves > Sphenisciformes > Spheniscidae > Pygoscelis > Pygoscelis adeliae. The sequence continues at coordinate 1,607,991 of NW_008825610.1, forward strand.
AAAAGCACCACAATACAGTGTGGGATACTAAAACAATCCAAAGAAGGAGATGCAGCCTGAGCTTTAGCGAAGAAAACTCCATCCGGAAACATAAACTATAAGAGGCAGGGGATGCTTCTACCAGAATTACGTGACAAAGGAATGCCAAAGCACACACATGCAAAATATGCTCAAGCAAATGCTCAAAAAAGGAAGGGATATGACCAACAAAATGAACCCCTTAGTACGTTGAAGCCAAGTGCCTTACACTTTCTTTTACCACCTTTTCCTGATAATATGAGAATCATGCTCTTTCTCCTGTACATAGCACACAGCCATAAGAATCCGCCAGCTGAGGCTTTCCTGGTGCATTTTCTGTAGAGTGCTGTGGAACGGTGACCAAGTTGTGGCTTTTTTTTTTTTTGGTCTCATTTGTCAGAGCAAGCTTTATTCATTCAAGTCAATCTTCCATAGAGTGGCCTTTTGCATCTACCAGGAGAACAACATGTCACTGAGAAAAACAACAACATCGTGATTCATGCTAGAAGCAGAGTTCGCTGTCTGCTGGCCCTCAGCCCAGATTGTGGAGTGTCCACACTTATTTTGTAAGCCTGCATTACCATAATAGCAATATTTTATTAGCAGGGAATTTCAAACACTTAATGTATGTCCGGCTTTTCACGGCTACATAATGTGTGCAAAGTCCAAGTTTTTCTTCCCTTTCTTTTCACTTCAATCCAATGAAACACATCCTGGCTGCAACACCAGCCCCCCTTCTTTCCAGAAGTATTCTGGCACCTTCTTTCATATTGCCTTTTTTTTCTTGGAATAAAGCCTGCTTCTCAAACCTGTTTACCTTCTTCCACATTATCACTTTCAAACACCTTTTATAACAATTCTCATATTGTGACTGTACAAACCATTTTGAGATCAAAGAGTTTGGAGTTGCCTGTAAACAAGAAAAATGCTGAAGGTTTATGTGAGAAATTGTTCGGTGCTTTCCAGGCTGGATTTTTTCACTTGAGCTGCTGGGTTTTTTCTTTCAGAATTGAGGATAGTTGCTTTTTCCACAGCTTCTGCTTTGGTCACATGTGGTGACCGCCTGAGGCCTCACGCTCTTTGGAGCATCCTCATTCTATTTTGGGACACACACTGGGGGACATCAGAAAACACAAGACTGCGGCAACGGATAATAGCTGAAAGCATCAGCTCATACACTGATTGCTCTCATTGAACAGTCAAGCTATAGAGAACCACCTGAACCTAAATAAAGCAAAACACAGCCTGCACAATAAGAAAAACAAAACAAAAAACCCCCTACATTTTAACACAACTTTTCGATCAGAGAGTGTTTAGTAAGAGACAAAGGATGGTTCATCATTAATGCAAATATAAAGTGATTCACCAGTGATGACACTTGTTTTTAGACAAAATCAATGTTCCAGTGTGATCAGAGTATAAATACTTGCGTTAAGAAAGATGACCAAAAATGGAGATAGGGTCCAGGAATGGGGATAGGCCACAGAAAATTTGGCTCAAAACTTGCAAACGTTGAGCCCATGCCAAGTGATCTGCTTCACCAAGGAAATCCCCAGTAAATAGCCTATTTCCTGAAAAGTGTACAGCCATTCTACAGCCAGAAGTTCCCCTTCTGACTTGCAAATACAAATGCTTTTAAACAAAAAAAGCAACGGACTTAGTACAAGTAATTTAAGCCCCGTATTCAGCATCATAAAGAGTTCTACACAATGAAACAGTAAGGCATAGTACAGCCTTGCCAATTAGTTGCCCATTTCCAGTTTCAAATACGGAAATAAAAGTGTTCATTAGCACACGGATGGAGATCAAACTTGAATTAAGAAATGGAAAAATATATGTTCCATCCTTCGCTTCCCCAAGAATGCTTCAGAAAAACAAGTCAATGCCAATATAGCCATGTGAATATCAAACCAGAGACAAGGGAGCTAACACACAGCTCACAAAGGAATCTACAGCAGAACCAGAGAATGGACTTGGTCTCAACTTGTATCTTCAGACACCCCCAAGATTACATTGTTTTAACCAGATTCATAGTACTGGTATATAGCTAAACTGTTAGTGTGCATATATGCCTTACTGCATGTTCTCTAATTATTATGGGTAGCAAAACATTGCGTTTCTTTGTAAAGGACCAACATTCTGCTATGATCTGTTACAACACTTGAAGAACAGGGGATTGTAGCCTTCGCAGCGCTGCTGATAGGGGCAAAACTCTGCCACCGATAGCACACAGCTGTTTCCTGCTCAGGTGGCCAGAACACTTATTGCCACCCTGAAAGCCCTCCACAGATAGCGTCTGTCTAGTTATTATTTGTAGCATGGCCGTGCTTGGCTCATACCTGACGGGCCCTGGCAGAGATGGGACCATGCAGGTTGTGGCCTAAGGTCCGCATCTTTATTTTACAGGATGTCCTTCTGAGAAGTATTCTCACTGTAATAAAGCCATTTAATGCCATCTACATCAGTACGACAAGAATGTCTTCAACAAATTGCAGAAAAAGCTATGGGAATTACTTAACCCACAGCGTCTTTGCTTAACAACAAAAGAAAAGAGTGAAACCAGAGTTTCACAGTGAAACTAGTCTGGAAGAAAACATTTTATTTTGGTCTGCGTCTCTCCATGCCTTTTAAAAATGGAGTATGTAATTGAACAGGTGTCACAGGGAGGAACAAGGGATGCGAGTCCAAGAGCAGCTTTTTGCATGAAACAAGAGCTATCGATAAAAGACAACAGGCCCAGGGTCACTTTCCAAAGCACCATCAAAAGAAGTAGGATCACTCCATCTTCTTGCATGCATATAAAATAACTGTCGAAGTGAGTTTTGTCTAGTAGGTTTTGTCCATTTTTAAGGCTCTAAATGTTGCAATTAGCTCTCCAGACCTAAGTCCCCCTCTCCGGTGTAAAGCCTTGGCACAATATTGGGCTAATGCTGCTGTACTACGTCCGTGTGCAATCTGACAGCATTGATCTGCGCTGCATGCAGGCAGCGATTAAAAGCGGCGCAGCCTGGGGTGTCTGCATGATTCTCCACCGCGCAGTGAAGATGTGCTCTTAGAGACTTGCAAGGAATTATGAATTGTCACTTCCTTTGCTAGCCATTAACCTATGAGCAGTGTACCAGGGATAGCTAAAGGGAAATTCATCTCCGTTTTAAAGGAAAAACTTACAACAGTATCAGTCATAATCTATATGTTTTCCTGATACTTTTCCAGGTTTATTGTATTTTCAAAGTTTAACTGGCAAACATAATCAAACCTAGTTTCCCCCCTGTTGTCATGATTATCAGAAAAAAGAAGAGGCTTTCTTTCAAATATGGAAGCTGGTTTCAAGCACAAAGTTTCTCACCAACACTCTCTTAAACAACAAGTTGTATTGGGCAACCAAAGACAATCTTCAGAAAGCCACAAATCAGACATCATGCAGTGATATTCTGGGTCTTTTTTTAGAGTGCTTCCTCTTTCCTACTTTAAATAAAACTGAAAGGGAACACAGTTTAATTCACAATATATGAGAAATAGTTCAAAGAACTGTTTCATCAAAATCTTCACTACTCGATAAATGATTTAAAATAAAAACTGTAGAAATTCCTGCATATAGAAAAATCATGACTATTCTTTTTCACTTCATTTTAACTATTCCAAGTTTACATTCAAAATAAAAGTTTCAACATCAAAAAATGCTTAGTTTCTGCAATCCTCTACTTCCTAGAGTAATGGCAGAGTAATAGAACAATGGATTAATAACCACCTTTTCCAGGCCAAGTTGCTACCCGTCTCGTATCAGAGCACAGTGCTTGGCATTTCCTCTCTCACCACTAGCATCTTCTCCCGTTTGGCAAAAAGCAACAGAAATCCAGTAACAGCTCCCTGTTCTAGGCCAATGCTTCCTCAAACACATGGCTCTGCCAGAGGGTCCCGTAACAGTCACTGCAGCAGTCTCCAGTGTCTTGGAAGTACTGCAGATGCAGCAGGCTGCCAGATCAATCTAACTTCTCCACCAGCACCACAGTGCCGACGCCGCTGAGGTTACCCGTCCGTGGCCCGGGACTAAAACACAGCAAGTAGCCCCAAGAGGCAGTCAACTGAAAAGGTCTCAGCACTACTTTCCATGACCGCTCCAACTCGCAGATGCCCGTCAACCTGCTGGACTTCCAAGAACCCACGCTATGACAACTTCCTACCCGGCTAACAAGATATCTTTTGCTATCCAGCCGCTCACGGTCCTCAACTAATTGGAAATAAAAAACTGTTCAACTCCCTGTATTTCCCATCCTCCCCTTCTGAAGTTCCATTTTGCCATTGCAGAATCAATGGCACTGATGAATGATAATAACAAACCAGTACCAAGCAAGAGGAGACACCAAGATAACTTTTAGCATCATAATGAAGCACAAGTCAAAATATAGGCGCTATGCAGGTACAAAAAAATAAAATGAAATCCATACTCATGCGTTGCAGCAGCCTTGGCATGGCTCAGAGACAGTACTCCATCAAAACTAAACTGCAGTAGTAACATTCAGAAATGGACTGTTGCCAAACTCTTGGAGCCTACCTTCACATTTCAAAAATGGAGGGGAAAAAAGCGTCTCCTTCCAAAGTCAGTGACTTCCAATGACAAAAGAGGACTATGTCTGTGTTCACAATTAGAAATATTAATCACAATCCACCCACATAAGACACCTCTTTTGTTCAACAGCACTCTTACAGCTTTCTTGGGAAGTATAGTGCTTCTAATTTCAAGCCTGCAGCACATATGGGTCTTTTATATTAGGAAAAATCGCAACTGTTTGCATTCAATAATAAACAGCACTTATACATTTAGAAACTATATTTGGGGCATTGTTTTAATATTATCATAATATCTCAACAAGGAAGATGCAGCAGAAGAGACATCACTGCTGTATTCTCTAATGCCAAGTACATATTCTCTAACACCAAGTTCTGCAAAAATATCCCCCAAAAGTCAGTGATTTCTTTGGGGTTTTATTAGCTTTTTTGGTCTCTTCCTCCAAACCACTGTATACAAGTAACTGGGTGGATGGTGGAAAAAACCCCATGAGACCTTTTTACTCCCACAATAGTTTCTCACTTCTCCAAAAATAAACATACCATTATGTTTTTACACTTGCTGTAGATTCCACTACATAAAATTTTGAGGGGGATGGGGGTTTCCACTTTATATACACAGTGGTACATTGCAGTATCAGTGCTAGCAGGAAGCTGCTCTCTTTACAGAAAGGGAAGCTGGCTGCCTGCAGTTTTTTGAAGTCACAGCCTAGTTTAACCCTATATGGGCACATCCACCTGCCGCCAAAGCCGAGCCCATTCAGTCTTTTCAAGCATGATATGTGGTTGCGAGAAGCAGAATAAGAAATGACAGAGTAAGTGTTGATTGCACCCATGCGTATGCCTAACTCCTAATGCAGCAACTACAAAAGGTCACATCTTGCTAATGCTGAAGGTCAAGACAAACTTTGCCTGGTAACTGCACATGGATCACATTTAGGCTATGGCATTAAGAGGCTTTCTCCGATCCTCGGGCAAGATGATGTATGTCCCCCTCTAGACTTATTTGTCATCCTCACGAGTAGACAGGAAAAGCAAAAGGAGATACCGAAGGTACTGACTTCCCGTTGTAGGGTATTAGAGCACTTGAGGCTTTACTGAAAAAAGAAACCTTTACAAGGAAGCTGCATAAACATAGCTGGCTTCCCAGTAACCGTGTTTACGAATAACACAATCTAAACACAATTGTATGCTCCTACTGCGTTAGGTTCTCATGGCATCTGCAGCAGAGCTTGGAAGGCCTGCCAGAAGGTCTTTGTATTATTTATACAGAAGTCATCTTCATCCTCAAAGCCATTGGAGAAGCTCTCCTGAATCAGGAACATATTTACTGATTTTAAAAAAAAACCAACCCAACCAAACAAAAAACTACAAACAAACCAACATTTTCACTTCAGTTCCAGGCAAAATCTGCAGCTGTTAGCATGGAAGTAAAGCAGCATTTCTTCATTGATATTACTAACACGGAAAAACCTTGTATCATATGAAAGTAACAGAACAACGTACATCCAACTCAAAACTGCATTTTTCATGTTTCTTGCTTACTTCCTATATTTCCTTCTGTTTGTATAATGAAAATCAAAGAAATCAGATTTTGCTTTGAAAACGGACAGTTACTTTGATTTAAAATAACCCATAGATTAATTGAGATCACAGGAGCCCTAGAAGTTTTTTAAAAGTTGGTTTAAACTAGGAGATTGATCAAACATGAGCTGAAAACAAAATTTGTTGATGACATTGAATCACTTTGGAAAATTCAGACTTGAAGGTACAAGTACATGAAGATTTAGTCCTTAATTCCTTATGGCCATGAAGTCATTATCACTCTCATAACTGACTGTTAACCTACTTAGTGTAAAATATTCTAAAATATTTATACATTTAGTCACATACCATTTTTTGTGCAAATAAGTGTTATTTTTTAGCCTGATTTTCAAGGGAAATGAGTTTTGTGTGCTTATTCCACTTGCCTGTCAAGCTCCCCCAATATTTAATTCCAGTGAGTCATTCAAATTTGAAAAAGGTAGAAGTCTCGGTGCTGAAGAAATACCTGCTTGGAGAAGAACAACTCAGGTTAGTGCCGTCACTGAAGGAAAAGAGCTTCAGCTGTTAACAGACCCGTGTGGCTGGTGCCAGCCAGCATGCTCACAGCTCTATTTTAATTTCATATTTAGGAGGAAAAAAAAAATGCCTTGAAACTATAAACGCTTCTACCCAACTCAGTGGCACTAATCACAACATAAGTTCAGCTTAGTAATGCAGCAACAGTGAATTTCCTGTAGGAAAAAAAAATGAAAAACCCCAAGTCCTACTAAAAACCTACAAGTCTGTTTTGAAGTTGGTCTGTGGTGAATTATCTCTGTGTTTATCATAATTATAATGTGTCTTGAAACAGCTCAAACCTGGATTCTCTTCAGTCCATTTTATCTTAGGTGTCAACAGAACGGTTGCCAGTTTCTCTATAGTCTTTATTTTTAGGTCACATTTAAGACAGTTTAATAGATACTAAACATATATAGTTAATGATTTAGCCATCATTCTAATGAGATATGATTGTGCTGTCACTTTCCTTTATGCTGCCACAGTACTTCTCAAGAAGAAAAGAAGATTTATTATTCTTCTATCACCATAACTGCACTAAGGAATAAAATTCTAAATTCCAAGGCTTCTGTTAAAGAGTTTTCAGCATGCAATTTAATAACCAGTCGATTTAGCAATGTAAATATTATTGGTATTTTACTAGATATTGCTTCTTAATGACTATTACAAAACTGCTGTCATTGGGGGACTGGGGTGGGAGGTTTAACCCTTCCAACTCCTTTCCTATTGCCCTTCTCTTGCACCTAGTATTTAAAATTCTACCTTCTTCCCTTTTTTGTAATACCATAATATGTGCTATTTCCTCCTTCTTATGACCCTCCCCTCTCTAAAACTATGCATGCCAACTTTTATACTGATACTACAATGCATTTTCAGTGGAAAATAACAGTGTGTTCTGAATAGTAATCCATTGCACCCCTCGTTTTAAGGGGAAGGAGACAAGACATATGACAAAAATCATAGAGTGAAATAGCTGGAAGTCCACCCACTGGGAAAGGCTGGATGGCAGAACCACTGTGCAATGCTGCTGTAAAGAAATGCAAAGTAAGTATTATTTTACTTTCTATGAGTCTTCCGTAAAATTTTCTTTTTTATTTGAAACCACTGGTGTAGGATAATTTATAGTTAGAGATTTATATTGTTCGGAAATCACACTGGGCAGCCTTAGACTTGAATAAAAATTAGTTCAGACATTAGAAGACTCTGTAAGCGGGTGCAGAAGAAAGAATCTTGGAACTATTTGACGCCCAATTGTGCACTAGGAAATGCAGGCAACAGGCACTGGAACAGTGGCAACAGTTCATTGTAAAATTCAATATTGTTGATATTTGCTTTCAAAACCCCCTTACTCTCTCCCCCCCCCCATCCTTTCCTTCCATCGCTTCAGACAAATCTCTGATTAAGGGACTCATTATGTGCTCCTCAGTCATCCACTTCTCCAACATCCACTTCTCAGATCTCATCTAAACACACACGTCACTCGTAAAAGTCAAATCCTTCTCATCCATTACTGTTGTTCATCTCGGATACCATGCCCCATGCAAGATTAAATGAAATGCATTCTGCTAACCTCTTCCAAAAGTATTCTACTAGTGTATAATCACATCCCTATCTTGTTACCTTCCCCTTTCTAAACTATTCCTTCACATTTCCTCTATGGAAATGCCAGCTCCATTTCCATAAAGGTATGTCATCATTTTTTGCAATCACCTTTGTGCTTTCTTCCTCATTTCCTTGGCCAATTGTCCAGTTTCCCCAGTCTCCTTATTTCTACATCCTTATTTAAGTTTCTATACCTTTATACAAAACCCAGTACAAAACAAAACAAAACACCTCACCGCTGACACGCTGTCTTCATGAACCACAAACTAACATTACCTACATAGAAAATTCCTTTCGCTGTTTCCTGATTTGCCTCTGCTTGGAAGATTTCACACTGTAGATGTACATGGAATAGAGAGAATTCCTTCTTTCTTATTATTTTACTTATCAAGGATCTAATACCATTCAGGAACCAAATTCAGGTTTCCAACTAGAATACATCTAGTATTTTTTCTGTACGATTTCACTGAGCTTCTGAAGAATGTTTGGTATACTGTGGACATTACTGTGCAAAAATCAAGTACAGAGAATGGTCAAATGAAAACTGATTTAAAAAAAAAAAAAAAGTCAACAAGCTTAATTCCAGAGTGTTGGTTCCTAGCCGTCAGATTTCCATAGAAAACATTGTAAACAATTTCCAGGTAGCTTTGTAGGAATTCTATATTTTCCTCAAAAAAGATAATCAAATTGAGACATTTGAGAGATGCTGCTCTAAAATCATACCAAACCGAAAATAGAGTTTTGAAGAAATTTTAACAGCAATGATATAAGAAAGCAGCCAGTTAGAAACGCCTGCCCAAAACCTACTTCCTTGCCTTCGCATCATCTGTACACTAGCATATAGGGTATATGCTTCCTATAACCCTATGCGTAGCAAAAACAGCAAGAGAGCCTCGGTTTCGCTATAGCTCAAGGGCAGGAATGGAAGTTCCCAGTCACTGCCCGGCAGCCCAGCACATGACACCTACGTAGTGGAAGGCTGAGACTCAGAATTTCCTCTCATGCGCTACCTTCCGTAGTACTTTCAGTTTTTCTGGGGTATAACTGTAATGGAAAACACAGGGCTCACCACAGTCCCCAGCACGCTTTGCCTGGACGTAGACGTCAAAGAGGAGCGGTGAAGCAGCTCTTTGCTTCCATGGCAGCATAAAGCAGGGGTGCCCCAGATGTGAGAAGACATGGTCCTTGAGAGCCCGGTAAGTTCTGCACAGCGCTGTGCTCTATACTATCTGTTCCCATGTGCTGCTGGTGTTTTAGGAGGCATATACGGGCAAACTACAGCGAGAGCAGCTCTGTGCTAGGTATTGCTACTGCAGCGATGGCAGAGTTCAGCCATCGAGAGACATCTAGCCATGCGTGATTTAGTCAAAGTAATTTAATACTATGTTACAGAGAAGGCACATTTAAAATTGTGATGCAGTTTATAAATTCACTGGTTATTCTGTGTATTATGTCACACTGAGATCGTATGTAATGAATTGATACTATCCATAAGGAAGTTTGGGTGGCGATGGCTTTATACGATGCTGTTGTGGAGAAATGGAAACAGAGATTGCTATTTCATGTTATTACGGTACATGAATTTTTTTTTCCTCTTGAGTGGAATACCAGAAAAGACAGAAACATCGATTTGAATGAATGTTTACCAAGTGAGATGGTTTCAGTATTGTGCGGGCAGGTTTAAAGTGATGCAGGACATTGAGAAGCCCTAAACACGGAATCAAAGTTCAGCTTTCCAGGGATGTCTGAATTTGCCTTTTGGGGTCAGCCCATCCCAAACTCAGGTGGCGCTCCCCAGAACACCAACAATCAAGCTTCAGATATTTGAGTCAAAGATAGGTATATTTTGTCTCAAAAATTTCATTCTCAGTCCCTTTTTTCCCAAGTTTAATTAATTAACAAAGAGCAATAACAACATTGAAATTTCAAGAGTAACAGGGCATTTGAATTGCAACAAGATACGCCTTCTGTTAGCTTATGCAACAGAAAAAAATATTTTCTGCAAGATCAAAAAAATAGCAGGTTTTGGTATATTACAGATAAAAACAATTAGAAAGTGAGAGCTCTTATTTTCAGACACGTGGGATTTACCATCTCCAGAAAACATGATTCAGGGGTGTTTTCAGTATAACTTCTGCTAGACCAAAAATGCTATCCTGGTACTTTACAGAGAAATGAATGTTTCTGCTGCAGCAAATAAGATCCAATCCCGCACTGAGTTTCTCAGTCTGGTGAATTTAAGCTTTAAGTGGATTGGTAGGGACCTGATGCACATAAGCCGTGCAATCCCTTGAGAAACGATTTTCAAATTAACTAATAAGATATTGCACTGCTTACAGCTTATTAGAAAGAAACAGTGAGCAGCAATAGCACATAGCTACTATGCCTGGGATTTAAAAGCTGGATTTAGCTGTCTTGTCCATAATTCTTACTGCATTGGTTATGTAAAGGAGTAGGTGAGAGGAGGGTTTAGTTTCATATCAAGGAAAGTAAAAAGGCTCTACAGAATGTAATTGCAGGATTAGTAAAAGTATAAGGCAGCTTTGCTCCACTATTTACACTTGAAGGCAATTTATGGAAATCCTCATATAGAAAACTTCAATAATTGAAAATGAGATTAAATTAAAGGACGAGCAGTATAATTTTTCATGTTAAAATATTATGTGTAGAGAAGAAACTGGTAAATTTTCACAAGATACTTTAAAGGTTCTCTCTCCGAGGAAAAGGAATAAGGTACGAGAGCTTCTTGACCAACATCGATAGTTATGATAGTAGTATTTCTGCAAGTTCCCAGATATCCAAATGATAGTCTACACGTTCACAGGATTTCTACGCGTGAGAACATTTTGACAGTAATTACCATTCAACCTGAGGTGGAAAGTTAAGGGTAAAGGGACAGAGCGAGCCAATGCCTTGAGAATAACCTGGTAGAGGTAGCATCACAGTGTGTGGACAACACTTAAGAGAAACTATACAGACAACAGACGAGATGAGTCTCGATGAACCTAGCTGGGCAGAGAAAGTAGAATGATTAGAATTAAGGATAGAAACTGTCAAGTTTGGTAATGATATATACAATCCTGAGCACAGAAAACGAGGTTATCATAAAAACAATCTTTAGCAAAGCTGCCACCTCAAAACCAGAATGGCACAAAAAACTGAGATTGCACACCAGAATGCATCAGTGAAGACTACCAAGGCAGCAGCTCAATTTAGGAGAAAAAAGTACTAAGGGAGCAAATTACAGGACAAGAGAAGTAAAAGTCATTAATTTTAGTCCCATAGAAATGTCACGTACTGGTGGAACAAGTGATCTAGTTGTATGCGATTGCAAAAAGGGGCAATTAAAAATAAAATATAAAGCCATTACAGAGGACTGAAGTGAAAGTGCTTAGCTTGGAATACACATAAAGCCAGTGGCTACTGCTTTCCAATTTGTGAAACCAATTTCAGAACCTTCCCACCGAAACAGAAGAAGTTACCATCCCTTTTAATAGAGATGACATGTTAGAGGAGCTGAAAATGTAGTAAATGCAGAAACAGTTCGCTTGAAAATTAAGGTCATTAAAATAACTATTTGATGTTTGACGTGTAAGTAAGGACCTCTAGTTTCAACCTTTAGCTGCGATCGTCATGGAGTTAGATTACCCTTTGTCACACAGCCATCCTTGCACAAGCCCTTGCACAACTTCTCTCCTGTCCTAAGGAGACAGAGATCAACCTCGCTGTCACATCCCATTAGGAGCAGAGCTGATAAAATGTACTGGGATTCCAAGGTGACATAGCTTCTTTCATTACGTTTGTCACAATATTGATTAGATTAGGTCTGAAGTCCTTCTTTGGCCTGCTACTGACCCATCACATCTCTTGGGAAATTCTGCTGAGTAGGAAACAAAATTGAAAATGACTGGAACAATAGAGACGTTCAAGATGGTTATAGCTCATGGGACTCACATAAATGTGACAAGTGCCGATTTTTACTAACTATGCATCCTAATCCATTAATCCCAAACTTGACGAATAAATATTACATTATCTTCTTCACAGTAGTTAGCCTTTGGGAGCTTAATAGCACGAAAATAACACATCAAATATTTTTATTTCTTTCATTGGAGTGAATAACAACATGGTCCAAGTGCTGCCTACCTCATTTCGCCCACCAAAAATTTAAAGAGTAAATAAAGAGCAGGTAGATTTGCTCTCTGTGGAGCCTTACAGCAATTGTCTTCTGCAGTATGTTTAGTTTTAGATATTACACTCATGCAGGATAGCTGATGATGTTTCAAGTCAGGGAACCGTGCAACTGAGCCACATGGCATTCAGCTAATCGTAGCAGTCAATAGCTAAAGACCTGTTCTGATGTTTTCAACAGGCTTTACTTATCGGCATTAAACACTTCTAATATAATGCATGCCCTTCATTGATGTAGCCTTTGTATGCGACAGATTTGACAGTTCTGAAGGCACAAAGGACTACTCTGAATTGCTAAATATGTTTTTTGATTTAGAGATAATGGAGGCTAGAGATTTTTTTTTCCTTTTTAAGTATAAGGTCATTTTTTCCTCTTTCACACATGGGCTACTCTACAAATACCATCAGTAGGCACATCTGAACTACAAGGAGCCTGAGCAATAAGTTCAGTAAATGTCACTCCTTTTCCCTACGCCTTTAACTCCCACACATAACACCCACTCCTCTGACAGCACCAAAACTATGGTTTGATTTTTCCTTTCTTCCAAGTGTTCCCTCCTCCTCCTCATCTTCACACAGCTTTGCAAAATACGACAGCTAAGCAATTAGCATCCTATCAGTAAAATAAACATTCCTATTTGCAGTAGGGAAATTGTAGTACAGCTGTCACACTCAGTAACACCACCCGAGACAAGATGACACACACTATGATAGCCTGGGAACCACAAGCTCTCATGAAACATTAGCTTCCAGATTTGCTTCTTGTACGCTTTGAAGGATAAAGCAACATGAAGCAGAATAAGAATTGTGTATTTCATTCCAGTTTAGCGTAACAGAGCATTGCATCTAGATCCTGTATTTATTTTATTTCCATGGAAGAAGAAAAG
>NW_008825610.1:1621388-1643986 GCF_000699105.1 Pygoscelis adeliae
GGGGGGGTGGGCGGCGGAATCTGGGATTTTCTCCTACATAAAATGTTATTACCTAAATGTACCTATGAAAATACACATTCCAGGTTGCTACTTTGATCCTTTTCACAACTGCTAAACTTTCTTCCAAATTAAGTCCAAGAAATTCTTTCACCCTGTTCTTAAAGTGGTCATGCTTTTTTTTCACTCAGAAAAAAAGGAGTAGAGTTTCTCTTTATATAATCCTAGCTTTTTTTTAACAGAAACTTTTTGTATATTACTGAAAGATTTGACAGGGTAATTAACGTTCCATTGAAAAAGACTTTAAAAATGAAGGGGGAGCAGGGAAAGAACAATAACTGATTATGGATTCAGTTTAATTAAACTTGCCTTAAATAAGCTCTAGGATGCTTAAATTGAAAGAGATTCATCTGTCTATAGCCGTAAAGATTACTCCAAGCTCCAAGAAACTCAAACAATGTATCTTCATGCTTTGCAGAATCTTGCCTGTAGGTTATTACTGTGCAGACTTCAATTAAGAGTCAATAACAGCTTTTACATCCAAAAACTATGGTTTGCACCTTGAGAATGTGAAAGAACCGATCTTCTGAGGATTGCCCAGGAATAGTGGATCGATTTTTTATGCTTTAAGGGCTGAAACTCTGGGGGGGAGGTTTCAGCCAGAATTAGAAGATTTTTCCTTGGAAGGGTACAGGTCATCTCCCAAAGAAAAATGTTTAGAAGATCCTTTCCTGAATTGTCAAACAATATTCTCTAATTACATTACACTTATGCCCTTGCGCATACCATTAAAATAAAAGTGGTACAACAGCTGCATTCCTCACGCGTTATAAAATAAGGAAATCCTGAGCACAGACCGAAAGGAAAAAGTGACCATTCCTCAATATCATAATATACAATTAAAAAAAAAATTAAATAGGCATTTTTGGTACACACAGATATTTTTGTTTTAAACACAGCCATTTATTTTTGCCCAGAATAGATCACACAAATCTAAGAGGACATTTATCTTGAAACTCTTTGTTCATATTAACATGGGAAGCACCCTTCCTTCCTCTAAGAAAGTAATACGCAGTACGCATCCCTGGAGAAACTAAATTTTGACAAGTTTTAAATGGCTCTAATGCTTTAAGGTCAAAGATTATTGCACACTCCACTCAGCTCTGTCCCGCTTCTTCGTTCCTATCTCTTCATCCTCTTTTCTGCATTCCCTCCTTACACGTACTACTTTCCCAGCTCGTCCGTGTCTCCTGCTGTTCCCCCAGCACGTACCTGCTCTCTGCCTTGTTCCCTTCTCCATACTAATCTGGTCATGCGGCCCAGCTCTCTTTTGTAGCATTCTTAATTACATTCCTCTCCTATCAACTGCTGGCCTTTTCATTACTGCTGCTGGGTTTGGTTACCAGGAATAGGATTTATTCCCATTCCCTGCTTCCCTTCACCCCCCATCATCTTCTGGTCTAAATGAAGAGACGCGCTAGACCCGCACACGCAAGCCTTTACAGACCTCCAGCTCTGTCACTTGGTAGTTTGTAACCCAGAAAGAAGAAACATTAGCTGAAGGCTGAGAGTTCTTGCAGCGTGTAGATCACAGACTGCAACAGAAATGGACTTGACATAGCTGGTTTTGTTTGGTGGTTTCTAATGTCTCCTTCCACTACAAGAACAGAAAGCTAAGACATCCTAAAGCTGGCTCTCGGCTGCATGAGTTTGCTACTTTGCAAACTTCAGAAGGAGGCCACAAAAAGAGGGTGGAGATGCAAAAAGCAATGCCATTCTTTTGGACTGTGCACTGCTTGCTTGTGCCAGGGTGCTTTCCTCTCCCTGCTGACTGTTTCAGCCAGAGAGTCTGAGGTATAAATGTGTCCCCTGCTCGCGCTCCCGTCTCACCTGCAGAGAAAGCACGTGCAAGTCAAGTTGGAAGAGTACTGTAGAGCATGTAGAGAGAAGTGTACAGGAACCCACTTCTTTGAAATTGCTGACATTTCGGAGAATGAAAGAAGCTTGAAATCTCCAGGGCTCCAGCCTCACAGGCACTAAAAATAATAGTTTAAAAAAAAAAAAAAATCCCTTAAAAAGAAAAGAACTAGAAGAAGGAGAAAAACTGCCTATCTCTGTATTTAGAAGTTCATATATTTAAGCCCCTTGAGGAAGGAAATAGGTTAGAAAACTGACAGCGAAAAATAACAGATTGAAAATAAGTCTGATTTTCTGAGATAAGTTTTAATTCTTTTTTTAAAATGATAAACAGAGCTTAAAATGAAATAAAAATAATCTGCAAAAGCAATACCAATACAATTTAGCCACCAAAGGGCAAGAAGTTAGGAAAATACAGGCTAGGAATAGTCTGGCCAAAATGTCATTCGCTTTCAGGGACTGTACATGTTTATCATCAGCAACAGGCATGCCATTACAGTTTTTGCCATCAAGCAATAACGGAAATGAATGTTACTTCTTTTTTTTTTTTTTTTAAATGCAAGTAATATACTGTCTTACAACACAGAGTAACTGAATCCTAAAACTGGTACCGTAAGTCTCTCAGTAATACACGCAACCGTTTTAACCAAACTGGATTTTTGAGAATAAACTAGAATAGCCATATCACATCGAGGGTGGCATTATTTATCTCACATGCTGATGATATTCAGCGTTACCTCTGCAGGCAAAATCTATCGCTAGCTTTGACAAGCATTTGAAATGAGAAGAGTAAGTCTGCACTGCTTGTAGAGAAGGGAGATGGGCAATTTAGGGTAACAAAGCAGTAAGCTGAGGTGGGGTACGACCAGACCCCAGTTCTCTCTGCATTGTGCCCAGGTCCCTGGGAGCCGCAGAGACTATGGACAAATTAGAGCGATTGCCAGGTCTCTCTGACTTGTGCTACGGGGCATCCATATGTGTTTCAGGACTACAAAACGGATGGCAGTACTGAATGCTTCCAAATTATAACCAGAATCTGGTTTGGACACATTATTTTACATTACCTTCTGCCACATCTTTTGACCTTGTTTTTGCCATAGAAAAAAAGCTCTGAAAACAGTCTTTGCGTACTTAAATGAGAGAAGGAACCGGTATCCCTTTACATTTTTCATTTCTGAAGGTCTTAAGGGAGGAGTGAGGATGCACAGAAAATAAATAGCTTAAGTTTAAAGAATGGACTGTAAGCAACTAAAGCTTTGCCTCTTGCAAAACTATAGTCAGTGTGATTAATGGTTCAGGAATTATATTAAAGTGCAATAGCTTTCCGTGTAGACTGGTGACACCCGGGAGAAAAGAATCTCTCCTTGGAATGAGAACATAAAATTTGATTTGCGTATTCTAAAGAAATAAATAAGAAACTCTTAATTTAGATAGATCTCCTTACAAAAGCAGCATCTTCCCACTTTGACCACAAAATAAACAAGAAAAAAGTAAATAAAGAAGTCAGGCTGGCTGAGTGCGTGAAAGAAAGGGAGAATCTGCATGAGGCAGTCCTCTCTTGTAATTAATAACAACAAATTGATGGGCATTGCATCTACTCAGCACCTTCCAGTATCGTGACTCAGAACTGCACTGTAAAAGCTGTAGACACTATTAAAAGCTCCTTTCTTAAAGGGCTGTTTGTGCTAAAGGAAACTTGTCAGCGGACTGAGTAAAGAAGGATTTAGAGCTTCAGTTAGTGCTGCTCAGCCATAACATCTCAGAAACTTTTGGGGTTGCGGAGTTCACCCTAACTACTTGGTACTTTCTCACCATTCACACCAAGCAACAGCAATCAGGCATTTGATGACTGACCTTAAATTTTAGGGAGCGGGCTCTAGCAGGCTACTGACATGTTAAAGGATACAGGAAAATCCATAAAAATGAAGATTGAACGCAGAGCACACACACGCAGGGATGTAGAATCATAGAATCATTAAGGTTGGAAGAGACCTCCAAGATCATCGAGTCCAACCGTCAACCCAACACCACCATGCCCACTAAACGATGTCCCTAAGCACCTCATCTACCCGTCTTTTAAATACTTCCAGGGATGGTGACTCAACCACTTCCCTGGGCAGCCTGTTCCAATGTTTAACCACTCTTTCAGTAAAGAAATTTTTCCTCACATCCAATCTAAACCTCCCCTGGCGCAACTTGAGGCCATTTAAATCAGCTGATGTAAATCAGCACTAAACCAGTGCTCCAGGCAGAGGTGCCCATACCAGGCTCTTGCCCCTTGCCGGTGGCTTGGTAAGGCTGGTTCTTCCCGAAGGCTGCCTTTCCCACTCTGTTCCCACGACAGCAAGCTCATATTTCACCGCAAGTTTAGCAACTCTTTTCTGCGCCATAGTCACTGATTAATACCCTGACCCTTGACTCGTTAACCTCAGCGGTAACAAAACAGAAAGCAAAGGCTCACAGCCCCAGATCTTGAATTGGTTTAAGGACGGACCTTCCTGTGTGGCAACGGTGGGACTTGCAGAGTTCTTTGCGTGAATAAACACAGGCCTTTTTTTACCCCCCTTAGCCTTTTCTGAAATTTAGTAGCAACAGAAAAGTAAATAGGTAACTGTACCAACACAACCTTAAATGATTCAAAGGATCACATTCTTTGCCTACCTGAAAATCCAGAGCAGCTCACGGAACAGTAAAGAAGCTTTTAATCGATCCTAAAATAATAAGAATATAGAAGATAGATGACAGTAAGATTTAATTTCGTTTCTAGTGGGCAGAATTTAAAAGAGCCTGAATGTTCCTCTCTTAGAAAACTGAAATAGGAACACAAGTTTTAAATAAACTTCTTCTGGGCACAGCTGCAGGGAACGGTTCACAATCGAGCAGTCCTTGAAATGCTCTCGTGCCATTTGCTGTGGGCGCAGTGCAGTTTTAATCACTGCAAGGAGCTTCAGCTATGCCTAGGAGTTTTGTTCTTCATCGTGAGCCTAACTGGAAGAACCCTAAAAAAAGCGGGTCATTGCACCACAGGGGCTCGAACGATCCCCGTGCTTCCAGAGGGGCGAAGCCACGCGAGGCTGCAAAATGGAAGTCAGATGTTCAGATGACACCTGGGGCTTGGGAAGAAGAAGGAGGCGACTGGTGAAAGGTCCAGGCTCTCCTTCCAGCCCCACGATTCACCCAGTGTGTGACCCAGGCCAGCTGCTTCCGCTTCTGCCTTCCTCAGTTTCCCCACGTGCAACACAGAGAGGCCGGGGACTGCAGCCAGGACACCTCCTTGCTGCCTGGTTTTGGCACAGCTGCACGACGGGGCCTCAAGGCACTCCTGCAGCGCACGGGCACACACGCAAATCAGTCGGCGATAGGTGTGTTGTGAGAGTTAACCCAGAGTTTCAGTGGCTTGTTTGAAGTACAAGGGAATACTAGCTACATTTCAAAGCAGTGCTAGCGTCAAGCAATGAGAGGGGAGGAGGTTTATGCTTTAAAAGCTTTTATTTCTTAATTTTTCAAAGGGCAGAGAGTAGTAAGTAGAACTGTGAGGCTGCACAGCCGGCTGGGAAGCGTTCGGGCGTGAGGCTCAGCGGGGAGGCTGAGCTCCCCGGGCAGGCGAGAGGAGCACAGCAGCCACCCCGGGAGCCTGGTTACAGGAGCAGTCGGAGGTCACAGCCCGAGCGCAGTCCTGGCAAGCAGCAGCTCCCTTCCCTGATTTGAAATGATGGCAAGGAGAGAAATGCTTGCTAGTATAAAAACAAGCCTGGAGAGCAGAAGCGAACGCTTCCCCTCTGCCGCGTAGGCTGCTACGGAGCGTGCCAGCAGGCACTGCCGCTGAACAGCTGGAAGAGTAGGCACGGGCAGGAGCACAAATATGTAGCCGTAAGGATATTCGCCACTGACACCGGGAACAACCGATCGGCTGTTCGTGTGCCAGTGACTGAGTCACAACAAACCGGCCCTCTGTTTGGCAGATTTTATGGTCGCTTGCTGCAGTGATGTGCTTTGCAAGACACCAGCATCTTAACTGACTGCTACAGTACTACTGACCTCCACTTGGGATACCTTCATCCCTACGTTCTGATCCAATTATGCTCAATCCTCAATGAAGTTACTTTAGGCATGAAAAAAAAAAAAAACCTGAAAGGAGAGAAGAGGGAAACATAGTTGGTTGTGCCTATAATCTTACAGCTATATCTGTAATTCCAATCACAAATTATTCTTTTACATGATTGTCAGGCAGAGAAAGCTACTGCCAGCACTTCATACCCTGGTTTTGAGCACTCACAGTATCTATTTAAATTAGCAAGCAATCAGCACCCACAGCAATTAACATCACATACACAGTACTCCAGTTGTGCATTCTCGAGTCGTTCTTTTCTCCCATGAAAATCTTCATTGCACAGGGCTTGTTTTGACAAGTTCTCTCTTTTTTAATTCAAGAATTCTAGGTACTTTTCACTCAGATTTTCACTTTCAGTTAGTCACTATATCCTTGAGGTGTATGTACTATCAACATAAAATAACAAACAGAGCTCAAAAATCAAAAATTTATTTCCTCTTTCTTATGTATTATGACTTTTTCTCCTGATTCCACCAGGGAAATTAACAGAAAATTTTTCCCTATTAGTTATGCATTAATAGAAAAAGATAACTCTTGAGGTGGAATGGATCTAAAGACCAACAGAAGTCTGAATTTGGCCAATTTGGTCTGAATTTTGACCGTAACCGCTTGCATATTATAATGAAAACCAAACCTGCCTGATGTCAAAGGCACTATCAAAACCTAAACCAATGCCCAGCTACACTGAATCTATAAAGTACGCATTTCTGATCAATTCCCATTCCTTTTCAATTCCCATTCCCACTCACAACACATCTTCCTCCATACTTGTCGCAGGCAAAGTCATTTATATTTACATACGTGATCATAGCAGGAGTGCTACCAAAACACTGGTCCCCAGACCAAAGTATTATATATGAGACCATCCACAGAGTAACAACTGGATACTTGTTCTGCGCAAGCTTGGGACCCATCTGACAGAAGTCACGTATGATGTCTTTCCTCACTGGTTTATTCTCTCATTGACAGTAACTATTCCTTTAACATTACAGACATAGCATAGATACAGACAGAGCAAAAAAAATTCATTTTTGAAAGAGTGACAAAGAATGCCTTTCTGTTTCTGACAACATGTGGAATGAAGATACACAATTTCTGATGTGGTGGGGTGTTGAGGTTGTATCTATATTTATGATATAGAACTAGTGCAAAAAAAATCAGCTAATAAAATCTCCCAAACCAAGCAGGTATCATGCTAGGTTAGTGAGGTTTTCAGCAAACCTGAGCCAAGTTTCAGGAGCTAAGGATGATGTCAGCATTTTAGGTGGTAATGTAGTTTGGACCAAAAGAGAGAACAGCAGCTGTTCCGGCGGAGCTATGCATTTGAATTTCGAGGGTTCGTCCTAACCCCTATAAACTCAAAACAAAACTCAGCTGGTGCGAACTGAAACAAGAGGTTTGAGTGAAAAAACTGTGAGTGGAAACCACTGAGCCTGAGAATCAAAACCAATGTTTGGACCTGCATGGTGCACAGGCCTGGCAAGCCTGGCGCAAATGTTAGTTTTCCTTGCATACAATTCTAAGCCCAACTAATTTTTTCACTGAAACCAAGGGCCTGGGGGCCAGGGAAAGGAGGGAATTAATTTGAAATGGCACCTCCTAACGAGCAAATAAAAATCAGGAACCTCAGGATCTACTCGTGCAAGAGCAGGGAAATTACCTTTGCATATTTGGTTTTCAAGAGATGAAGGAGAGAAAGAGAGGAATGGAACCGTGGCCACAGGGGGGAAATTTATGAGAAATGCAAGTTGTGTGGTTCAGGCAGCTTCAGGGAGTGCCGAAAGATTTCAGAAGGTGAACAGATTCCTTTCTCATTAATGAAGGGGCCCTGACTCTAGATCCGCTGAACTCACTCCGAGTGGAAGGCTATTCAGCTCTCTCCTTTGATTGAAAGCAGCTCTTGGTAGCTTTCCTTTTAATAGGAAGTTGGGGGAAGGGGGAAGAAGATGGCTGGAGGAGGGGAAGGAAAAGATGGGTAGCAAAAAACGCTGGTAGCTGAACATGGGACTTCAAGGGATTTGCAGGACAGGCCTTTGGGGAAAGGTTAAAAGCTTACAAGGTAAGTGATGCCTTTCCTGGGCTGGTTTTTCTTTCCTATTGTTCACCAACACGTTAAGAAGAAAATTTCTCTGCATCTTAATCCACCCTTACCCTCCTACTTTCCCACAGTCTTACCAAATTATTTATTCTGCTAGCACAGAACTAAAAGAATTGCTGATTTTCATTTTTTTTTCTGGTGGATATCAGCTGTATTTGAATAATGCTAAAAAAAATACTAAATAAATAAAATCCTGACCATCTTCACTGCTGCAACAGGGAACATGCAGCTTGCTGTTCTAAATTGTACACAGCCGCGAGCTCTCGTCAGACTTTGTGTGGGCTTGAAACGTTCTTTCAGTCCTTTGCAGCTGAAAGCTGAACACAGATTATCACTAAAAGGATGTAAAAGATGATGTTGGGACATTTGCTACAACTATACAGGAACGCTCCTCAAAGCCATCGGAAATGTGAGCGGATTACTTAGCTAGCTCACTTTTGAGGACAGTATTGCCAGCTAGCTGTTGCTGTTAAAGGTTACCTTTTTATATGGAACAAAAAAAGACGACGAAAAATACATTTGAAAGAAATCCACACATATTGCAAATGCCCATGATAGGTACTTGCTTGTAGGTAAAGGGCAACACAGCGACAGTGTGTCTAAGCCTTGACATGTTCTGTAAAGGGACGGAATCTAAACTCCCATTCAAATAATTTGGGCATAAGTGCCTTTAGTGAATTTTAAGATATTTAAGCATAAAGAAAGCTTAAATAAAAAAATAATGTGAAATATCATGATAATTATTATAGCAGCAGTGTAAGTGCACTCCCTTTGCAAGGTGAATTGTAAAATATCAAATTTTAAAGACCTGACCAATGGTTTTAAACGATAGAATATTATTAGTAGTTGAATTAGTACTTAAGTCTTTCCAAAGCAACGTGGTTACAGAAAATGCTTTAAACTCACTCAGTTGTAGCCAAATCTGTTGAAGAAAGAAGGCTTCAGCTGTTGCAGTGTTTGGACAAAGCCACAGCTGTAACTTCTGGGAATGGCCGTTTTGTTCTGCGACATTCCAGACCACTTCTCAGACCAGAGTTCACACACCCAGCTGAGGGTACAATTTTATTTGTATTCAAAAATTCAGGCATGAATTTACCTGTACGCTCCACAGTTAGCGCACAACAGGGCATTAACTTACAGCATCCTCTCAGGCAAGACTTTCAAATAAAATCCAAACTATTAACTGCTGGAGCTCTCTGGCTGTACAGATGCATGCATGTTCAGGATATAGCCCAAAGTCTGATAAAATTCAAAGTCTGACAAGACCCAAGATGACACCTAGTTTATACAAACGCAAACATTACCACAGAAAAATTAGAGCTTTCACCTTCAAAACTATACTTTGGAGCATTTGAGCATCATGGACTTGTTAAACATCTTTCCTTTTCCTTTTTAACTACTTCATTATTTCAAAAATCAATTGCAGAAGAACTCATTTTGGTCAAAATATGAAACCAAAGTACTAAAAAGGAATAAATAAACCCACCTAATAGCTACTTTCTAAAAACAAGTAGGTGACTTGTAAATAAACTACCTGACTGCCCAACAGGCACGGCAGAAATCATTCTTTGGGAGGGAGAAATTTATTATTTTTTTTTTTTAATCAACATCATTCTATTCATCAACAATAGGAAATGAAAAATTGAAAGGTGCAGAAAAGAACTGTGATCTATTTATAAAGCAAAGGACTAGATTTTCAGTTATCTGTACTAATCTTGCTGGTGTCTATGGATGCCTGAATCCAGTTCAAACTGTATTTTGCTAGTTTTTATCTGTTGCCAAGGAAGATATATCAACCGTTTGCAGTCTGTAATAACTTTGGCTATTACTTCTAAACTGAGCAGAGATCTTGGTAGGAAACTGAATGGGCAACTTCAAGATAAATCTAAGTACTACCTACGCGTACTGACTTGGGCCGTAACTTCGGTGCTGTAACGTTTGGAGTGCTATGTTCTCGATTCGGTGGAGCTCCTAGGTGTGTAGAATATTAATAGTCACTTTGACAGAAATAATATATCCAGACTTAAAAAAAAATTAGCAAAATCTTTAATTTTTTGCTCTTGCTAGGCATGTTAATGAGACAATTTGTGTCTGCGTTTAAAACACAACACATGCAGAATCTGACTTTGAAAGTCAGGTGTATCATCACAATATAGAGGAAGGGATTATGAAGAAAAACAGTAATAAAAAAAGGTGAGGCCATTTAGCTCCGTAATGAAAATAGTGACTTGTGACTGTAGAAAAAACAATATGGCTTACTGCAAATTATACAGTAAAGCACTTTAGTGCTTAACTTGTTAATCCCCAAAAAACAGTTTTCATCATTTCATACACTGCAAATGTCTATAAGCGTACGCTAGTGAGAGGCTGTTTGTAACTGTGTCTAGCTTGCAGGGAAAAATAGGCACGGTAACATCTGTGAGGTTGCATGAAGGTTTAAACAACTGTAGTTATTATGAGATACTTGCAAAATTTCAAACAGGAATTAGGCACATGACGTACTTCCCCTGCGAGTTTCCTTCATTTGATGTGATCAGATTCAAACCAGCTGCCATGCAAAGCAGTTCAAGCAGCACTCTTTAGCCCAGATCTAAACCCTGCTCTCCCCATCCTCCAAGTCTCAGATACTCAGCGTACCTCCTATTCCTGCAGGACAACCCGTGTGTCTTACTACATTCTCAGTTTCTTTGGAAACAGGTGTCATTTCAAGCCATAAACTTGCTGTGCACCAAGGGCTAATTCAGCAAAGCAGGACCTTGCACACTGCATCCTCCCAAGCAGTACTCAACAAAATCACCCAGCAAATCCCGCTACGTGAACAGCATGCGTCTTCTGATTCTCGCTGCACTCCTTACCAGTTTCACCTGAATTTGGGTTGAGTTTGGAGGGGGAAAGGAGGAAACGGGTATGAGTAGAAGCAAAGCAAATAAAGGATACCTAGGATACCTGGAAGTGTTGATGATTTCTGGTAACGGTCTCACAGCACCAAAGGGAAAGGAGTGATTAGGTAACACTGAAAATCAACCTTCAATCTAAAACCTACTGAAGTCACTTAGACGAGTTCAGTTGCCTCCAATGAGCTTTGTACTAAGACCCAGATCTGCAGCATTGGATGTGATAACCTATGGCACCCCTTCTATAAGATCATTATGAATTTATCATCATTTATTTTTGAAAGAAGAATGGGGAACGTCCCAATATCACTAGCAAAATAATATTTCCTCACTCTTTAAAACACACACATACACATACCACAAGAACAATGCTGACTTGATGCTCTTTGATGTGTGAACATATAAGACAATTGAAGACATTCCAATTATCTCCAGTTCAAAGTTAGGCCAAAATTAGAAGCAGTTATGAATAATGTATTAGGTTTTAGTAGAAAGAGCAATGCTGAGCAGAATAAAGATGAAAGTTTAGCTTAGCTGTGAATACGTGAAACAGGTAAGCAACACCGCTTCCTTAAACAGTCACGCTGGAATTGCACATCCTCAGAAGTTCAATTAACAAAACATATGTCAAAACAGAGTTTTGTGACAGATTATAAATTGCTTTCAGATGCAATTCTGATGTTTTCAGGATAATATTAGAAGCCAAAGTTTTTTGTGAGTCTTCCTCTAACTTCTGTATGAGGCTTTTTAGAAGAAATAACCAAAACCCTTATCATTTACCATAGTAGCCTAGGAGTTGGTTCCCGGTCAAAAGACGCATCTTGGAAGGTTCATTAGCCAACACACAGGTCAACACACTAGCCCAGATCCTCAAAGGGTGCTAAACAGTCTATTTCCATTCATTTCAGAAAGCTGACCAATTTCCTGAAAATCTTGCATTTTAATTAAGGAATAAATGACTTCCAGGTAGTAATGCTCCTAGCTGGAGCAGATATTCTTGCTTGGACGTCCGTGTTATGTTCCAGATAAAGATGTCCAGTGGGCGTTCCACCATTGCCTTATATTCCTGCAATTCTACTTTACTTTGGGGATTCTGTGAAAAAGAGTTGTAAGAACGAGAAGATACACATGGCTACTTCTTTGGGGTTTGCGCTCTTATCAGAGACCTGTTTTCCATTATCTACCTTGTATCTTCATAGTTCTTCCTAACTGTGGGCAATCTGAAGTAAGCCTTTCCGGTTAGGCAATGGCTGGCACTTAGGCTCAGCGCCTTGTTATTGACAGTTTTGACAAGGGTAACTGACAACAGGCCAGAGATGATTTTTCATGGTTTGTGCATGAAGTTATCTGTACTGTTATTTACTGATGCCCTCGTTGAAATCCTGTGTTGCCTTCCGTCACCGACTTCAGTTTCAGTTTGCTAGTATTTTGCAAACCATAAAAATGAAGCGACTACATAAAACAATCCAATAGTCTCTAGATATTTAGTAGCAGTAAACAAGATTTAGCAACAACAAAAAATTGTATCACTCAATAGACTCACTGGGAACTACATAACAATAAAGCACACATTTCAACAAATTCATAGAACATCTGTTATAAAAGTGAATTAATGTACTAGCTATTATGAATTATTATCTTCTATACGATGCAATGCTAGGGCAATTCTAGGCTTTCATTTACTTTAGAAAATAACTACCAATAAATAGCATTAGCATATACAGTGCTTTTCATCTTTTGTTTTAAAATCACAATTCCATTTCCTACAACCAACTGCTCCACTTGAACAAACCTTCTTTACTTCAGTAGACGTAGGTGTGAGAGGGGGTGGGCGTTTGACTTCATCTACCAAGGGCATACAGCAGGATTGTGCTCAGCTTGCAACAGAGACCTTTAAAATGCCAACACTTGAGTGCCTCTATGGTCTCAAATTTCTCCTGCATCACCCAGTTTTTACGCCAGTGAAACAGCAGATCCAGTAAGAAACACAGAAGCGGGAACAATGTGATTTTTTCCCCCTTTTCTGGACTGGTCTTGCACAAAGTAGAATACGACAAGAAATTCCTCAGCCCACTTATCTCAGTGATGTGATTCAGACTGGTGTGTAATCATGGGAGAATTTTGTCTATAATGTTTAATATTATGCTCATAATCATTCTTGGAACAACATAAAATGATAGAATATAGCGTCTTTAGTTAGGTGGAGAACTCTCCTGATTAACGTACATCTATAAAACATTTATGTTGAAAACACACAATAAAGCATTTCTAAATCTCACTGATTAAAATTAGACTAGAGTTCATTAATGAATTTGAAAAGATAGTTATTTAAGTAACTTTATGCATTTGCAACACTTCACATGAACCAAGCTGTACTTTTTTACTTCAGGATTAGGCTGCCTGATTTCCTTTTAGTTAAATCTATAGCACAACTAACTCCCAGTGGGATGTCTTGTAAATTTAGGATTTCTAGCTCATCTTTGCCATGCACATGTTCTGTGGGAGCTGCTAATGAGAAAAGAGGAAATTATAAAATGCTCACAAGGAATTAGTCTCCTACACAAGGAAAAAAATCCAATTTTCAGTGAACGTTCTCAAATTATCAATCAGTACTGCAACACTGGTAAGTCATTACTATTAAATGGCTGCATTTGAAGACAAGGCACTTTGAGGTTATTTTCCTGCATATAGGTCTTGCAGAAATGTAAGAGTACTACCTGATCAAAACTCCCAAATAATTAGGAAAGTTAAGGGCATTATGAATAGACTGCCCAGGAAATCTGCCATGACATGGACAGCTTTTACTTTTAAACCACCAGCTCAAACCTCGCTCAGGCAGTAGGTAACCGTGTATCAGTTCAGGACACATACGAGTGCCAGGGAAGGATGGGGAGGGGACAAAAATAAAATGAATAAATAAATAAATTGCTTTCACTCTTGCTATCCAAAGTACACTCAGGCAGTAGGTAACCATGTATCAGTTCAGGACACATACAAGCACCAGGGAAGGATGGGGAGGGGACAAAAATGAAATGAATAAATAAATCAATTGCTTTCACTCTTGCTATCCAAAGTACTTGAAATATTTTTTTTTTGTTACAAGTTTTAATTATTATGTAATATACATGTGTATATGTAGGAGCATGGGCTTTACATAACATCTTGTATTTTGCACGTGTAGCGAAGCCAGTTTGTTTTGAAAGTTTACAGAGAGAAAACTAAATAACAGAGTTGACTATATTTTCCTGAATGAGCGGAGGCCACTCTTCTGAACACCCCTTAATAATTCTTCATTTCATTTATTTTTATTGCAGCCATTTCTTACAGGTGGCTATCTGTTTCACAAGCCCAGCCTATAACTCTCATAGCTTCTCTCCTCAGATACACCTGCAGTCTGGACCCATTTCTATCTTGTCTAGCTCTGGAGAAAAAAGGTAGTTAGGAAAGCAGGAAATACAGGGAAAATAGCATCAACCATGGCAGCACTCTGTGAATCCTACAGGGATTACAGACTTCTGAGCTCTAGTTCCAAAAATCTTTCACCAACATGACTATTTTAGGGAGGCTTTGGCATCCCCACACAAATGAAAATAATAATTAAAAACAAAGAAAATGCAGATAAGTTTAAAAAAAGTCTCCAAACCTGAGCTAGAGCTAAGAGTAAAACAGGCTCTGCCCATCGTATGCGCAGCTTTTGCAGACCCAAGGACCTAGTCTAATGGGGAACACAAATGAGCACCAGAAGGAACAAGCTTCCCCTGGGGAAACAATATCAGCCTTAAGTTTCCCACACGTTCATGCCTGGGGAATCCCCTCTGCAGTTGCTAGCTGATGTGACATCTGCTTCATGCCACTGGAGCAAGGCAAACAGCAGCAGTAAGGTTGAAACCCAGACCCATGAGAACATACAGGGCTCTTGAATTCACTGTATTTGTTTTATACCGTTTGACGACTCTTCTGGTGAGAAGGGAGGAAGAATATAGATTGTAACACTTAAGTAAAATAATAAAACAGCCTCCCTAAATGATCTTTAATATTGGTGCAATGAACTTGAAAAAGGCAGAGAAAAGGGTGACATGCAATAATTATCCTACTGACATCAAAATATCTAAGTGTTCCGAAAAAAATATATTCAAACGGAAATTATTGAAACTTGGTATCCTATGATATAGCTGGCTTTCAGATGAGTGCCAGTCCTAAATGGCAAAGCCAAACAGGTTCAAGGCGTACATTGTTTTTTCATCATCAGTTATTTGAATTGCAACTTGATCAATACAGAGCACAGGGACAATTAAAGCTCCAGGAAGACACTAAACCTTTTTCATTTGTAGTTCACTTCATTTATTTCCTTATACAGATACTGTCATAAAGGGTTGGGCCAAAGCAGCTCAGTCGTGTTAATTCTTTGACTGATTTATATCAAGATGCTTTAGCAAAAGAGAAGGCTAAGAAATTGTTCAGTTGATTTCACTAGCGTACAGGTAGCTCACTGAATTTTTTTTTTTTTTTTACTTTCAACACATGCATATATAGCAGGGGGT
Organism: Pygoscelis adeliae; assembly: GCF_000699105.1. NCBI lineage: Eukaryota > Metazoa > Chordata > Aves > Sphenisciformes > Spheniscidae > Pygoscelis > Pygoscelis adeliae. Next base: position 1,636,947 of record NW_008825610.1, read on the forward strand.
TTGTTCACTTGCAGATTAGTCCTCAGCTTAATCCAGTGCAAATCTGACCGTATAGAGTCATCATATTTTAGTGTTTCATGTTCAATAGTTTATGCTTGGATCGTCTGAGGCTGTGTCCTAGGATATATAAGATAGGATAAATATACATATATATGAGACAATAGCCTATACTCTGTACTACTCAGCATCAACTCAATCTACATTTGTTTATTCACTATGTTTGCGATACGGTAGTGCAAGTCCTTCCCAAGTAGCTCAAACTGTGCTGAAACACACTGTAGCTGATAGTCTCATCTATACGCACATTTCTAAGTAGGCTTGGGGGCTCATCCATCTGTTCGCTAGCTCTTGTTATTCATCAAAATGCTTTCTTAAAAATAAATTATTTTTTGAATACTTAATTTGGTGACAGCTTTTTGCTAAAATTAAACCATATTTAACTTTATTTTCTCAATATTTCTCCATATCTTTTGCTCAAGATATCGTTAAGTTTATCATACCTTGATTCTATTCCAAATAAAGTCATTAGAATTAAACCAACAGCTGTTAGCTGCCCTGTAAACTGAGTAGATTTTAGCCCACTCTAAGACTTCCCTAATAATTGCTGCTGAACTTCTTGGCTGTGTCAGCAAAAGGAGTCCAAGCAATAGATGTGTACAGGAACTGAATTATTTGCAGTAATTCAGGTAAGACAGATACATCATATGTTTAATAGAAATCTGTTGGTATACTAGTACAGCTGCAAGGGAGTTACTGCAGATAAGCTCATCAGCCCAGCATTTCTCACCATCAGCTGTAAAATCAAATTTGTAAAACCAAAGAGATTGAAAACAGGAAAAAAAAGAAATTGATCCCATCACTGACCTTAATGAATCTTCCAAAATACCTGTGGAAATGCTAACAATGTTGCTGTCATAGTTTCTGCTAAAGCAAACAGAAGGTTGACTACTCAGACTGGCAATTTTGATCTGCTAATTGTGATGCCCTGAAGCTTATAACACTAAAAATAAGCTTCTTTTCTGTTGAGCTGGTTAAACGAAATAGCAAACCATGTGCATTTACAAAAATACCATATCAAGAAGATTGACATCAGCAGACATGCAGATTTTTCTTCCCCTGGGCACCAAATTGCTGATGTATGTACATGCTCCCTTCTTGGCATAATTGATTTTCACTTTCTGCACGGTGGCACATTCTTGGAATAGCTGGTGTCGCAGCAAGCATGAATATGCAAGTGAAGGACACACTAGCTAGGATAAGACCAGAACTCCTGCATCTTGAACCCAAGCTTGAACCCAATTTAAAATAGAATATCAGTCGCTTTTAAGTATTCAGCCTAAAAAGACCCTAAATAAAATTAGTAAAAAGAGTGCATATTACACTAACATACCTCTGTTCTTCCACGTTAGAGTCAAAGTCAGACCAAATCACAAACATTAAAACCAGCCTTTTCATGCTTTTTCTGCCCTTTCTTGGAAAACAAGACATGAGAAACAGGGAGCAGACTCCATCACCTCCAGAAAACATGTAACGTGAATAAGAATGGAACAAATCTACAACTATAGTAGAAGCAGCTGTTCAACTACACCCTGATTGCCTAAATTGTCATTTATGCATGATAATTTGTAGCAGCTCCTTTAAGCAGAGCAGGCTAAGCCAACTATCTTTTTCCGAGATCTTTTCCTTTCATTCACTCTCTGACTAGCTCTCCTATGCACTTAAATGACCTGAGGTCCTCAGACCCCTGTAAGATGTTTCTCTTGCTACATCATTGATTCAAAGGAGGAGTATCACCCCTTTTTATTTGCCCTTTTTTTTTTAACCAAAGCCGATTCATCCACGCCAATCAAGAATATAATAAAGACATCCATGATATATTACAGTGTTGTTTCCCAACTGGGTGTACCTTAAATCTCAATTAGCAGGCAAGATAATTCCTAAAAACTACAGAATTCTACGACCGGAGCATCTATGAAAATCAGGAACCAAACTGACTACTAGTGAACTTCTCCAGGCAGTTGTGCCAAAAGAACCATTAAAATCTCAGTCGCTAATTGACAGCCACGCACCAGTATCATAGGCAACTTGTGTCAGATTATGTTAAATCTCCTATCTTGGCAGAGGCGCAACAAACTGGGGATTAGCAGCACGTCCTCTCTAAATCCTAAGGGAATAGCCTTCCTTTCAATCCAAGGGGGAGCTACAGTACTGAGCATCAGTGAAAAATCAGTTTCACACTGCTCAGCAAACAGTATTCTCAATGGTGTCACAAGGCTGACCTTATGCCAGTGAAAACATAGTTTGCTCCACAGATATGTAACTGAATTTTCACAACTAGTTTTCCCTTTCAGGTAGAACTGAAAAAACAGACATAGCGATGAACCGCATCTTAAATTGTTCTTATATTTTCAGCTTGGTTTGCTCTGAAAATTGCTGGATATCTCAGGGGTAGAGCTGGTCAAGACCTCTTCAGCAAAACATTTTAAAAATGGAAAATGCCATTTTCAAACTGCAACATTCATTGGCTCTGACAAAACTATTATGCGGAAAGATTCATCGTGTCCCAGGTCAGAGAGAGACAAAGGCACAGTCAATAACAACCCCAGACTGATGGTCAGAGCGTTCAACCTCACTTCAAGTCTCAAGCTTAAAAAGCTTTGCTCGGTTCAGAACCACGATTTGAAACTCTTTTCTCCCACTCCCATCTGCTGCCAAGTTATTAATGTGCCATCAAGTTATTCTGCAGCATGAATCTCTGAAATTTAGAAATCTTCAAATTCATCTAAAAGTGGTTTGAGAACAGCTTTCAAATCTTAAAATTTGCATGCGGCAAGGAAATCTTGAATATCTGTGCAGCCCTACAAATAAGACCAGAAACCTAACGTTCCCTAAAGATGTTCGCCCAAGGCTTTGAAGCTCTACTTACATAATACTACTTAAATTATAAATTCTTACAAATGAAGAATTTGTAATTTGTAATACTAGCTTGTGTCCATGCAAAAGCCCCATCTGAGGCCACTGTTGTTACCGCTTGTGGAGTTTAAAGGCATGTCCTGAACAAATTCCTTATTTCAGGTCCAGATAAAATGGTTCAGCCTATAACCAAGGCCATCAACCGATAGAAACCATGAATATAACATGCATTTTCAATTCACCATTCTTTTTTGTGTTCCAAATGACAATATTTGGCTATATGCCTTAAAGCCTTCCAAAACGGAAGAACCAGAATATACTGCTATATACAATATACTTGTAAAGGTGATGGGCATACAGAACGGTTTCCGGAATCATACTGCTCCGTGAGTATAATGTACTACTGGAACGGAATATAACATGCAAATACAGTGACCCTCTATACCCTGGCCGCTTTCAAGGCCCGTAGATCTCTGGGCAACAGTTCAGACTCAACCCCAGATTAAGAAACAAGGCTATGCGCTAAACCCAGTCGTGCTTCAAAGACCAAAGCAACGTGCTATATTCATCCTACTGCGTACATAAAAGGGTGGGAATAGGCAGATGAAGATTTGATCCCGTTTTGTTATTTAATCAACGCTATGAAGAACGCCATACGCAATTAAGTCCACTTTCCATGCAGACTCCTCTGGTTTTGTCCACCTTCACTTCTTCTACTGCAGATGCTGGGGCTTTAAATCATGTTGACATACTCTGTTAAATGAAACCAAATGTTAATAATAACCAGATCTGTGTGGAAGGTGACCAGCAAGTGACTTGAGTGGCTTGACAATGAAAGCTCCAAAGACAGCATTTCTGGGAGAGTCCCTTTGTACTTGAGCTTATAGCCTTAGATCAGCACTAATGACATTTGTAATTACTTGCTTTTCTTAAGTACAGTTATGTTTTAAATAGACACACAGGCACATTTGAGTAAGTTGTTTCCAAAATGTTGTTTTCTAAGACCAATGGAAAAACCTCAAGTTTCTTCTTCCCTCACCCCCACATCTAACTTTACAATCTTCGCTCTCAAATCGATTTCTCTTTCACTTTCACCCATTTTTCTTTGCTAATATTCCTTAATTTTACCAAGTTATTGACCAGCAACTTTCCACTTAAGAGGAGATATAACTGTATTAGGAAATTGTACTCAAACACAATAAAGCAAAAACTTACTGTCCAAATATAAAAACACACAAAGTAAGAGTGTGAAAACATCGTTATCAACATCTCGCAGGTGAATACCGAGGCACAGGTTTGTCCAGCAAGTCTGTAGCACAAGCAGGAATAGAACCCAAATACTGCAAATGCCAATCCAGTCCATTAATCGTAAGATAATAGAACGTGTTACGCTGATGGTAGCTAGTGTAAGAGAGGCTGAAGCAACCTTCAAGGTTGAGACAGTCATGGCGTGACTGCTGCTGACTCACTCTGCAGCGAGATACTCCTCTGACCTGCTGGATTGAACCGCAGCAGCGTTGCCTCAAAAGCAAGCTACAGAACAAGTACAGGCTCTGCTGATTAAACTCGCTCTAGGGTCCACCCACCAGTAACATGAGGCAATGCCTAATGAAAATATCTTCAAAATGCAAGCAATTTGTTGAGGAACAGAACTTACATAACTACAAAAACAATGAGACCTTGGAGAGTTTCTGTATCGACAGATGTCAACATTCAGAATATAGATAGCTAAAGGTCATCGTCCCCACTTTACAGAAAGAGAAAAGGAAATAAAAGGATAACATGATTCATCTGTTAGATGCTATGCAAGCTGAATTTAGGTCTTCAGCTTCTCGGATTTATAAAAACTACTTTTCCAACAACATTGCAAGGCTACACAATACAGCGCCCCCAAAACAAAGCATCGTGTATGCTAGAAAAGGAAAAAAATACCTTTCCCTGAACTTGCGTTCTCTAACACCCCCCCCCAACGTTTATATACACATATATAGGTATGTATATAAACAAGAAATAGACACGCACATACATACACCCCTTTACGTATACATACAAAAAAATCCGAACGGAATCTGCTGGACTGCAGAATGGAGGAGTATGGAAAAACACTTTGATATGGTGCCAATAAGCACAACGTAAGGAACTGCAGAGAACAGGATAAGTCTCAGCCATTTGCCTCTACATACATTACTTTGGATTTTATCCAACCATGGCAAGAATCAGCTCCTATGCAATCTGTACGCTGGGGAAGAAGTACGGTCCGTCAGCTATTCCAAACCTTGGTAGAAACCCTAGGTGCTCTTCACGGTGCTTATTGTGCGATGGTGTAGCAGGCCTTTGCCTATAGACCAGAGCACAGATACATAACTCTCAGAGAAGAGAGAGCATACCTAGCTAGTATAGTTTTCCTTAATTCTATTAGAACGTTTCTAAATTCCTACATTTCTTAGTTCTAATGCAATAACAGATCTAATTTCTGATGTCAGAAAAAAACCCAAACGAACAAAAAGATCAGGGGTTGTTTTTACAACAGATTGAATCTGTGACTAGAGCTCAATTAACTCTGTATGTTTTGCTAAGGTTAATAGACGTATGCTTCTACAAGTCTCAGCAAATGTTTGAGTAAGGTGGGAAAAGAGATTAGCACAGAAACAGAATGGGATCTGATACTTGTTTTTCATGTGTACTTATTTGCAGGCTTGCTGGTGTTGTTCTTAGCTGTAAATATTAGATGAGTTATTAAAAGGTGCTCATAGCCTTCAGAAAGAAATTTTATCATATTTAGTATACAGTGTTAGCCTATAAATTCCTACCTCCTGCTTTCGATAGCCTTCTATAAGGATCTTAAAGATGTTTGAATAAGACTTGACAAAACTTGTCCCTCACCGTCCTCTAGCGTTGCACACTAACAGCCTAACGCGGTACCGCAGCAGGTCGGAGCGCTGGATTCAAAGCTCATGCCACCTGGGACTTCCCTGGCGTCCAAGGCAGGCGGCGTGCCGTAACTGAGGAAAGCCTCAGAGTAAAGAGGTATCAGATCTGCTACAACACCGGCACGCTTTAAAGGCGGTGGAGTACAGCTAAGATACGGGAGTGAGACTAAGAGCAAAGCAGATGTGGCAGGGAGGAAAAGGACTGACTTGTAAGAGAAAAAAGCTCATTTTAAATAAGGAAAATAAACTCTATAGCAGACCTGTTAAGATTTGGAAACCAAGAAGGAATTTAGTAGGCGAGCAGTAAAGATGACGAGTAGCTACAAATCTCTTCAAAACTGTTGCGTGTTTAGGGTGGATGACAGTGCTCGCCCTCAAACGGTGAGCAAACGTGAATATATTCCTTATACTCTTGAGTACGTGCGTGTTCCCGAATTCGTTTGCCCCGCCCACCTACCTAGGCTGGCATGCTTACGTCCAAAAAGGCTTTTCCCACATTAATCACCATGGAAACCAGTGAAGCCTTCTGCTACGTATTCAAACAGAGCCATTAAATAAATAAGTTTAATAATAAAATTAATGAATGCCTGGAGACAATGGGGCAAACACCGAAACATCCCGATTGAAGTAAAAGGAGAAACAGGACGGGAAAAATCTGTTTATGCGGGGGAAGGCTGCAAAGATGGCAATCCTCAGTTGCTCCTGGGTATAGGTGAGGGATTCTGTGGGGCGGCTGGATGTACCCGCTGAGCGCTTCCACGGGAGATCAGATTCCAGATAGGCACCCAAGCCTGGGTGTGAAACAACGGGGGCTGGTCCAGCGCCAGCCCTACAGCCTACGACCAGCCCAGAACTATCAGATGACTGGCTCGGGCAATTTGAGAGGAGAAACAACTCTAGCAGAAAGAAGAATAAAAACAATTATTAGCAGGGAGGGTTGGGCGGCATCCCTCGGCGCTGCAGTAATTGCGGCGGGTGCTACCACGCGTGCTGTCGTAAACAGCTTAACAGGGAGAATCGCGTCCCAAGGCTCTCGGGCCGGGTCACCCGCCCCGCACAAGGCCGCGCCGCGTGAGGAACGTGGCCCTCGCCAGCCGCCTGCCTTCACGCCGCGCCTCGCCGCCTCGCACGAGGGCTGCCGGCGGAGCGGGACCGCCTAAGTCCCTCGCCGCGTTGGGGAGGGTTCCCCACCGCAGG
>NW_008825610.1:1645174-1657732 GCF_000699105.1 Pygoscelis adeliae
GCCGGGCTCCCGGCCTCTGCAATCCGGCGACGATCGTTGCAGGCTGCTCCGGGAAGGGTCTTGAAAAACAAAACTGATGCAACAATGAACGTCTTAAAGGAGTTTAAAAGACTTGATGGCAGAAACGGGATACGTTTCCTCCGAAAGCATCTTTAGTTAGCGGTAAACTTCCCCTACAACCCGGTGCAACTTCATATTATCAGCCAGAAACACCCGTTGTAGCCTGTCCAGCCTGAGAAGTAGCTTTCAGCTCTATGGCTGTGGACCTTAAAAGGGAAAAAAACCAAATTACTGGCTAGTTACATAGTATGCATAGCAAAGCCGGCTGCTTCATCATATGCTCCAGTGATTTGTCAGAGTGTTGTTTACTGCAAAGCTTAGGCCGAACAGATAAATCTGTGAAATACTGAGAAACCTTCATGCCTGTTTGTGCAGAATCGTCATTTTTCGTTTCTTTTGATATGCCATTAGATCCTGTATCTTCTGTTCTATTTGACTCTATGTCCTGAACTTCTGAAACGGAACTCCACTCCTCAGAGTAGTCTCCCCAGTCTCTATTAAACAGCTGCTACGTTTTAACTTCCAGGGAATTATATCTCCCTTATATCTGTATCACGTATGAACACATAAGGGTCTTGGGGTTAAAGCCACAAAACAGTTCTACTTATCGGCCTGATATAAGTAAATCTGTCACCTTGATGAACAAGTATCATTAATACTGGCATTTTTTTCCTTACCGACGCACCTAGCATTCATCTGAGCTCAAAAGCAGAAAAACATTTTGTATCCCAGGTTGTAAACATGAATGACGACTTTGGAGAGTTTGAGAGGAAGAATGCGCCTTGCATTAAAAGAATACAAAGTACAGTTTTGCTCTGCAATTGTTTGAAGTGCTACCTAAAAAAAAACCAAAAAAACAAAAACCACCAACAAAAAAAAACCACCCCAGACCCCTTATAGCATTTAAGGTTTTCAGGTCTTAAACTAGTTTTTGAGAAATTGCTAAAGAGAGGACTTATGTCTAAGACACGAGTGCAGTTAGAAACAGCTGTCGGTTTAAAAGGTACTGGTAATGGCCTAATCCCTTTTATCTACATAAGTGCTTTTCAGAGTGTGACATTATCATGTTTGTTTCACAGCAGCTGAAGAGTTAACGCTGCCTTCTTTTCACTTTGCCTTCTAAACGGTCTTAACTATTTCAGCAGCCAGGGGGAACTGTTTTGATACTGATGCTGAATAGTATTTTCAACCTTTACATACAGTAGCAGGGTGTTTTGTTTAGCCTCCTGCATATATTTAAGCTCTAGCCAGTTTAAAACAAACAAACAAGAACCCCCCCCAGCCTGCTCACAGTTGGTAACTACGGTATACTGATACAGCTTGCGGCCAAGGGGAGGGAGGTGGAAACCCCAACCTTCGTGTGGTTTTTGTGTTGTGACAGCAGGTTTGTTTCCTAAGCAAAAATCTCCAAAGAGACTGTTAGAGTTGTATATTACGGTATGTGTCACAGCATTCCTGTGACACTCAGTTCATGGTTTCATGTACCAAAAAAAAAAGGCAGTTTTGTTCAGACAGTACATCCCCCACTGTTTCGGGTGATATCTATATGCAGGAGAAGATGCATTTCTGTCGAGACCTGGATTACATCTAGCTACAGAAGTGGTGAAGGATTTATCATCACAAGTTGACTATTTTGGCCAAACATCTGACTTCAAAAAGAGTAAGAAGAGGGACATTATGGCACAGTATTTGTTGTTTGATTGTTCAGGAAGGCACTGCGCTTCAGTATCTTTGAAGTTCAGACGGCATTTTGCATTTTCATCCCCGTATAGTTTTATGCATAAAGAGCCAGTGAAAAACTGGGGAGAAAGGAGAAATCAAATACAGTGAAGAAAATTCTTACAGCTTCTGCATCTACAGCCTTAGTGACATAGTTTAAAGTGCATTTCAAACCCCAAAGCCAGCCTACAGATGCGTGACTGCTTGGATTCAGAACTTAGTGCTAACGCCCAGGTTGCGTTCAGTCAAATATGTAATTGTGTTTAATGTATGCCTCTATAAAACCCACACATAAGACATCCTGAAAGAAAGCTTAACCCTCTCTCTTTTTTTGTCCCGCTTCTGCAGGAAACTATGCCCCAGACGCCAATATTTTCCAGCATGCTTGGTTCCAGTTGTAGTGGACAAGTGCAGCCAGATATGGGAGAGAGGTGTGTGGACCCTGTTTATCAGGATGGGAACCTTGTTTCTGGATCACTGGAAGCCTTGATAGAGCGCCTGGTGCCCACCATGGACTATTATCCAGATGTAAGTAGGCACTGAAGGGGTTTTTTTGCTTCCCATGGTTTTCCTGCATTAGTATCCAGATTGGTGCTTCCTCAAGAAATTCGACCTCCATCTGATTCAAGATTAAGATGCAGGCTAAGATGCATTTATTTTACTCGCAATATTCATTCACTAAAGATGTTGCTCAATGGAGATACTCCCCTTTCTGTTTTTAAATGAGAACACTTGTTAGAAAGATAAAGCTGTGTTGAACCCAAATGGGTGCCTTAAGAACCAATTAGAAGCAGCATTAGCCACAGAATTTTCAATCCCTCTAAGCTGCTTTAGCTCTAATACAGCCAAAATTAACTACTAACCAGCTCCTACCTAGGGAAGGAGACCTGAAATCAGCTCTAGTATTTTTTTTCCCCTTAATTTTTTATGCATCTCCTAAGTTAGGCCATCGGAAAAAACAAAAATAGATTTTAATTAAAATGCTCTCTTTGTCAAGACATTTTAATGGGCCAGCACCGTAACATTGCATGTTCCTGAGCCTGAAAATGATATTGCAACTGATTAAACATCCTCAGTGCAGTCCCCTGAAGTAAATACTGCTTACAACTCCAGGGCATGCAATAAGATTCTGAACCTAGAATATTAAGAGATCACTTTATCACTTAAAATGACCTCTTGTACCCATTAACAAAAGATGTTATTTAAACAAGTTGCCAACGATCAGAGAGGCTATATAGCATATATTCCATTTGAGCTCTGAAAAAGTGGCAGCTATGGCAGAAGCATCCCAGCTCTTTGTAAAGACTAACACGGGGGCGGGAAATTGCAGTCACTATTAACTTGTATGTTGAACTTAACACTTGCGGTAGCGGGCTGTGCTATGCCTTGTTGTATGTTTGTCAGTCTAATTTGTGTAGAACTTCTTACTGCGGTTTCACATCGGTCACGATAAAGTCCCTCCAAGCTCCCACGTATACACCACCCATCTTCACAATCGCCATGCACAAAGAAGGGACCCCCCCACATGGGAGTTCAGCGGGTATAAGCAGCAGAATTGCCAGCAATCACCAGCAGAAGATTAAAAAAAGCAAAACCAGGATGTTTTAATATTCCAGTTCAAAAGCAATCCTAAACCTTGCATTTAAATATGGCTAATGTACAGTTGCACTACCTTTGACAGATGCCGACTTAGTACCCAGTCCCTTATAAGACACAGAGGGATAACCATTGCTAGACATTAAATTTCTGCTCCCTGCCCTCAAATACATACGGTAGAACAGATGCAGAAGAAAGCAGCAGGTAGAGCTGGTACGGTATACCAGTGGAATAGCTTTAGGCTGCTGTAGTTAGGCCTTCCAAGGAGTCTGTTCCTTGTCTTTTGTGTAATACTAGAATATAGTTACTTGCTGCTTGGATTTCTGGAATATAGCTACATTTTTTAAGTAGCTGCTAATGCACATCCCTTATTGTAACTTGTAACATAGGATCTATTTATAAACACAGCTACTCAGAAAATGGTTCCACGAAGTGAGCATTACTGAAGGGGTCTACAGCTTATTTTGGAGCGCTGCTAGTTTCCGTGGTGCTATCCCATACCCTGTGCAAGGGAGCATTGCAAAGCAAGCAGTCACGGACCCCACCCTGGCAGGCTGCAGTTCAAATAGACAGCAAGCTGACAGCTGAGAGAGATACCACAGAAGCAATCAAGGGCACTCCACTGTTTGAAAACAGCATAAAACCAAATTCATCTCCTCTACAGCAGGACGCATTCTTTTAGTTAAATCAGATCACCCAATTCAGCTGAAAGGATTAATTGTAAAATGAGTAGATAAATAAGCTGTCATCAACATAAAGAAGGAGCTGTATTTGAGTCATCTTCAAATGCAAGTTTTCTAGTTCAGTTCAGTTGCATGTTTATACTTAATTTCATGCTCGTTTCTATTTTTAGGGAGGTTGCCACAGAGGGTTAGGGTGACAGCCATTTGCACCGATGTCCTGTCAGAAGAGTAGCCAATACCGTATGTTCAAGAGAAGGGTATAAACACCTCTCGGTCTCGTGTCTCTGGCTACACGTGCGAAGACAGGCAGCAAGGCATCACCAGTTAATTCGCACCAAGAGAAGCTATTGGTAACATTAGCAGAGGTTACCTTGGTTTCAGAGTGACATATCTGTAAGTTGCAGTACTCATCCAAATTTTTGGATTAGCACATCTGAGCACAGCGCTTAGAAGGCATTCCCGCCTGCGTGGACATTAAGCTAAAGATCACAGCAACCTTCCAGACAGGAAAAAAAAAAGGGGGCAGGGGAGAAAGCAAACAGAGTGTCTTTCTGTGCTGGTTACAGAGGCAAAACAAAAATATATTTGCCATGTTGGCAGAACACGAGACAGGCAAGGGAGGACGGGAAAGATAAGGGCCTACATTTGTGTACCGCTCTTTTGAGGCTTGTTTGTGTGCAGGGACTTGTTCAGCACATGGAAAAAAAATGTATGCTCATGGGACGGAGGAGTTCGGGAGGTTAGGAATGGAATGTACCAGTCTGTAACCCTTGTGCCCAAGCAAGAAAACATTTCAAGAAAATATTTCACAAACAAGAAGTTGCAGAATGAGCAGGGAGTGCACAAAGAAAATATTTTTCTTTTTTTTCCCTCCTCGAGAAGACATCAGTGCATTCTTCAGTCAGAGAGTAACAATTCCTTCTTTAGTCTTGTGCGCTTGCGCTCTCGCCTTTTTTTTAAAAATATAATTCAGCTCATCTCTTAGCAACAACTTTAGGCACTAAAGGAATCTGGCTTCTTATTCTCTTGTAAAGCACAAGCCCCTTTTGTGTCAGCTTACGTTGTTCCAACCGCAGAAAGGATTTTTTTTTTTTTTGGCCTCTCCTCCCAAATACCTGTCACTTTTGTAGGATAAATGGAGCTTAACTTTCAGTCTTACAGCTTATGGAAGCATTTTTTTTAATCATTGTCAAATCAGCTAGCTTCATAGCTAAATTTCCTTCTCCAAACCATCTTCGTCATGATTAGGGGACTGCCTACGAGAGAGTGTAGGTTTTTACACTGTTGTAATGTTTAGCCTATATGTGTATGGTAGTACAGGTGCAACAAATCACAGAAATCCTTGATCTAGATAAGGCACATGACATTACTATGAAATATTTCCTATCCAAAACAACTGTGTTCCTAACCCCCGAGACCTACCGCTAAGCTGAAATGTAAGGCTTAGTTCAGCCTGAATTTTCTTTATTGGATAGGGAGTGGCTATTAGCAGAGAGGCAAGGAGATAGGTCTGACAGCAGTGTTGGCCCCCATCATTTTTAATTTGGTTCTTAATTGCAGTTACTCCTTGTCTATACCAGCATAAACAATAACAGTATCAACCCACACACACACAATTAGATGCCAATATATTGTAAACCAGCATATCTTGATTGACCATAATGGAACAATTTTGTTTTCCAAAGTACTGAACACCTAGTTCCAGTTAAGTGACTTAAAAAAATGGAATAAAAATACAGCAGATGGGTTCCAGTAGTAATAATAGTTTGTTTCTAAAACCTAGTAGTCCAGTGTTGTCTGGAAAAGCATTGCATGGGCCCAGTACAGATATCACCGATTACAGAGAGACATCAGCAAGCCTAAAATGGAAAGTACGCACTTTTATGGCCATGTATCTTCCTGCATCTTGCCAGTTCGTCGCTTTTTTGAACATCATATAAGACATTATCAAAGAGACCAAATAAAAGCACGGGTCATCTGGGTCACACTTTTCTTGCAGTATAACAATAGGAAAATGATACTTTGAGTGGGCCTTTCTCAGAGTCGCTCTGCATAAACACTGTCCCACATCACACAAACTTCCACCAAGGAGACCAACGCTAGAATTAGTACGAGAAGCAAAATTATATCTTTCCTTAAAAGAATGTGTTCCAGCTTAACAGAGCGAAGGTCACTGGCAGGGCAGCGTGGCTTAAGTTGTTGTTCCCCACTACTTACACTTACAGGCATCTTTTCAGACAGGCTTCTGAACTCCCAGAACAAGAATGTGGGGAAGGGATGAAAGTATCAAAGTCCATAATTTTTTTTTTTTATTCCCCATCTCTCTCGAATGCAAATAGGGTAAAAGTGAGGGCTGCTTCACATTTCCAGAACAAAAATTTTCACACAGCCCAATGACAGCTGACACACCCAACAGCTAAATTCCTTTCCCAGATAGTCCAGACTCACAGTTTTAAGTTCAGGGACAACGCTGGTAGAAATGAACACAGAAGTTGGCCTCAAAAACCAACAGAGGATAACCAGGCATAGTTTAACACACAAAAAAAAGACAACCCAACCCCCAAACCCCCCTCCCCCCCCCATTCTGAATGGGGAGTGTATCAGTTTAGGGATCTCTCACATATGTAAGAATAAAAGATCTGATATGTTGTCCCATAACACAACCAAGTCCCCCTTTGTGAATCAGGTTGGCTCTTCAGCCTAATTTTAGCGCCCAGAACACACCACATACACTACTATAGATTTTTATAAAGCTTCTCCAAAGCTGACACAATGTCATCGGCTGTTTCCAGATGCAGGCGTAAGAGCTACGTGGAATTTCTTTTACAAGTTAATGAACTTCAATTTTTTGTCATTGTAAATGTAAACATAAATTCTGAAATTCTGGAGAGAAACATAAACAACATACCAAACAGAAGCCCAGTTTCATAAATTTTCCCAGTGTACACTTGTGTGGGATGTTTGCAACCATGCCATCAAGAAGGGAGGCCATGCTGTTAGTGTCCTGTCACTGCCCTGGCCGCCTGCTTGAAGTCACTGAGAGCCCTATTGTTAGGTGGCCCCAGCTATCCATCTTCTGCAGGCATCAGTGGAAGCCCTCATCGAGCACCCGACCCAAACTGTCCATCCAGTTAACCCTTCTCCTCCTCTATCTATAAACAGTAGACAAGGCAGAGACTATGAATTAACTCCAGTTTTGATTGAACAGAATTAATGCTATTCCCAATTTTAATACATGAACCCCAGCGCTAAGGAGATCTTCAAATCAGAATGAGTATTTTAAATGCCTCCGCTGTATCACACTCCACTCTTATTTCATTAGCTTCCTCCACAGGCTCAGGACAGAGTTGGATGTTTAATAGATATGTGGTTAATCTATTACACTGTTTGTTCACTCCCAGAACACTGTGACTTTTAGTTAATTTTATTTGTTTTGTTAAAAACATTCCTTTTTCCCCTTCTGATATTTGGAGGGGTTTAGTGCTAAGTTTATACTATAGGGCACACTGAGTACTAGAGAAGTGGAAACATTTTTCCTTAATAGCACATTTTATTGTGATTAGAGAGATAAACCCCATAACCTTTTTAAGGTATCCTAAAGATACCATTATTGTTTAACTACAAGCGTGTTTTAGAGACTGCAAGCAGCAGAATTCGGTAGCTAATAGTAGAGATGCCATATTTTAGGCAACTGGTCTTAAATTTTTAGATGTCTCAATTTACTTGCCCAGTCCAAGGTGGTATATGCGTGCACCTGGCTGTGGCCTGCCAAATCACATTTCTAAAAAAAAAACACGGGACAAGGTCACAGTACGCACTGCAAACACAACAAGGGTTCGTTGAAATCCATTGCCAAGGAGATCCCTTACAATTTCCTAACTCCAAACTTTGTCAAAAAGCCTAAAGGAAAAACAGAAGTCCTTACGAGATGCTGCTGTCATTAGTGGGGCAGTTACATTCAAATACAGAAGCCAAGTTTCAAACACTGAAGCGAGACTAGGGCACGAAGGCATTCTCACTTCAACTAAACTGTCCAGAGTATGATTCGAAATACAATGCATTACAGATTTTAAAATACAAATGGAGAGGCTATTTCTAATGAGAAATAATAATTGTCAGCATTCATTAGCAGTGTTCATGCTCAAAAGACTCTGAAACAGGCCCCAAATAAGTAAAGTCAAGCTTAAAACTAAATTATTGTCATATGGCCACAATCTAAGCTAAAGCTTGTGTCAGTGATTGTGGGGGAAAAAGGAATGAAAAACCCCATACGTGAAGAAATTACAGCTGTGGTTTGGAATACGCATGAAGCGGTTTTCTGCAGCTCAATGAAAAACAATCACCCTTAAAGAAACAAAGCCGCAGAAACAGTGGTGTTCAAGAGGCATAACACCCTACACTGGGCATACTTCATTTGTCTTTTTGGTGAGCGATGACTAGTTAGGCATATTAAGTTTGGCATTTTAAGGGGAAATAATTTGGGAATCTGAAAACACTACAGTTAAGAGCCTTGAAGCCTGCAGCATTTCCTTTTAACAGAGCTAGAAAAGACCACTACATCTCTGGAGAAAGGAAAAATCATAAAAAGTTTAAATGAAGGAAAGTTACATTTGTGGTTTAAGGAATAGTTTTTCCAAGGAAGACAGATTCGTTTTGCTAAAGTTATTCAACTTGGTTTGTTTTTTGGTTGTTTTTTTTTTTTTCCCCTCTCTGCTTCCACAGAGGACTTACATCTTCACTTTCCTGTTGAGCTCACGAGTCTTCATTCACCCACACGAGCTCCTGGCTAAAGTGGGGCAGATCTGCATTAAACAGAAGCAGCAGCTAGAAACGGGGACTGAGGCAGAAAAGGTAAGCGAACCATTATGTCCTTCAGTTAGCTGTGCTACTGTCATTTATTTCCCACTCTCTCCTTCTCATTGTAAAGCTAATTAGATTGATAAAGAACAAATGGAAATTGTAATTGCTGTGTGTTACTGGATGCACTTTTATTTGGGTCTTTTTCCTTGAAGCACTGTTGCTTCTTTGCTAGCCACAAACATAGGTCACGTACTACCTTACGAGCCGGATACAGTGGCTGGAAATAAAGCCTTGCTCATGAGCTACAGGTAGGTGCCGTGCACGGGAGCAGCGCGTATCTGCCACGAAAGCGGCCCAGCAAGTCGCTTTGCCCTTTTGGGCTTTTGCCAAGTTAGGTCTTTCTTGAACCTGATTCCCCTTTCTCCAGTCACCCTCACCATCCTATCGGAGTTGAGTGCTCTGCTGTAGGTTATTGGTGAGGTGTTCTAAGTTGGTGTAACAGTAAAGCAGAAAGTTACCTCTCAGGAAAATTAAGGGATGCACTACTTAAAATGGTAGCCTTTGCTGACACATGTGACTATGTGGTTTTACTACAACCGATTAAACCAAACTGGGTCAGTTTATGACACGCACTTAAATCCATCTGAGTCTCACCATTATGGAAAGTGGGTATCAAAGGGCTTTTGACTGAAATTGAAGTACCAGGATAGTCCAAGCTGGGATGCAAATAAGAGCGACAGAAACAAGGATGAAGTCAGCACGTATTTAAAGACCCGAATTGTTGAAATCCTGAGCGTGTTTTGGATCCATTCTTCTATGGTGAATTCTTACTATTCCTGGGTGCAGTCTCTTATTGTGTCACAAAATTACCCTGCAGGAAAAACTAACCGCTTGGTGCAAAATGACTTTCATCCAGGTCAGTCCCCTGATCTACTCGCCAAATAGCTATGTAACCCGTCACACAGGTGCTGGGGAGTTCAAGGCATCGGGGAAAGAAGGTGCAAGAACCACTCCATCCAGCTTTGTACACAGAGGCGATAACCGTTCCCATTGCCACGGCCAAACTAGTTCGTGACTGAGCGACCTCAAACTGATGCTCTGTAAATTGTAGTGGTTCCTCAGCAACAACAGGGGTAGGAACTTGGAAGAGTTGCTGGGACCATCTGAAGCATGAAATGAGTAGAGCTGATCTGCAGGCATATGAAGAGGACGACTGCTGTCAGTAACTAGTGTCAAAATACATATGTGAAATACTTGGATTTAAAAATAATGGGACATAAGATGAAACTTTTGTGAATTACAATATCCCTACGAGATTTTAAAATGAAAACAGTATCCGGGGACTAAATCACCTGGCTGTTTAAAGATACTAGCTGTAAAGTAGTAGTATTCTGGCTTTTCAGCAGACGTGTTAAAAAAAATCCTGGCTTCCACATTGAAATGAAGTAGCATTACATCCTAACAACAGGATGTAAAATAGAGCAGCTCATATTCCAGAACACCCACACTCTTACACCTTCTGATGACAATTTGGAAATGGTCCTACAGGAAAACCAACAAACAGCAGGGTGACAATAAACCATGAGTGTTTGGGAGGCTGCTTTAATTTACATGCTTTGCTGGTTGCTTTTCCTACTATGCCCTTGATCCCTTCCTACCCCCTTAATATGAACTGTAATTTTTTCCTGCCCGCTAAACATAAAATTCTTGGAAAACACCACATAAACTTCTGACATCCCTCTCAAATGGCTGCTTTAGTGTCCTCTACTGCAAGCACCTGTCTGTCTTACAGAATAATTTGGCTACTAGCTTTTGCAAATATTTGTTTTTCTATCTGGCAACAAATAAAAGCTCATTTCACACGCAGCATAGAAATTCTCGACTCAAGGCACTCTACCTATTCACAGTCATAACCCATTAAGATATCATCAGCTACCAGCACCTTCTAATTAAGTGGCTCCGTAGCAGGAAATAGCTGGCAAAAGTAGTTAAAAGCAGCTCTGATCATTTCTGATAAGAGATTTGCATAAGCAAAGGAGAAGCTGGCTGACTTGTTGCCTGGATAGCATATGAGCTGAAAAAGTGGCAAGGAGCCAGGCTTTGAGGTTACGCACCACAATACTTATCATTCCTCTGTTTTTGACATCACTGGCCAGCCAGAGTCCTATAGAAAACAACCCACAGAAAAGTAGATTAAAAAGAAAAACACTCCGGGATGTCTTGGTGTGCGCTTAGAGTCCTTTTGGCCACTCATAAAAAGGAAGGGTTTCACAGTTTGAGACGTCAATTATAGGATGCACGTCAGTAGTTAAGCCAGACCGTAAAGAAAATTTAACTCTCCGTAGGCACGTTGGAGATTGGAAAGACCCAAACAAGATTGTCACAGAAAAAAGCACTTGTATAGTACTATTCGGTGGAAAAACCTGTTGTTAAAACTGTGGTGCATTATTTCTGCAGCTTGAGGGTATATTTTAAATAAAAAGTTAAAGGAGTAAGAAATAAAAAGAGGAAGTAGAAAAGTTAGTTTCCATTAAGCTTGTCTTGGATTATGTAGGTCCCTTCAAAAATTATGATTTCCCTCGTTTTTTTGTCAGTAAGTTCTCCTTTTTAAAACCAAAAATTAAAACAATACTCATAACCGGGTCATTGTCATTAAACCTCCCTTTCCTACAAGCACAGTACTGCACAAACTCCTTTCTAATTGGTAGTCGTTTCTCAGTACTGTCTGTCTTGTCTCATGCAGAACAGGGCTGATCCACAGTACTTAAATTAATAGGAGTATTTTTCTTCTCAAAGAAATATTTGTGGGAGAAGTATCCCCATAGGCTGCAGAGAACTCTGCGTCAGGCCTCACAAGGGGAGGCTCACATCTGGAGTAGGACTACGGAAAAAGTAGGTTGGTAGGCTTATTGCAACCATGACAAAAAGGAAATGTGTGCTGCTACCCGCATATCCGTGTGATTTCTATCTAGGTTATCACAAATTATGCGCATCAAGCCTGTCACGCTGCTTTGGGTTTCATCAGAGCGCACATGAAACAGGAATCTCATGTTTTGCTATATTGATGTTTTTTAGTGTTGCTCTCGGAAAGCATACCTTATTTTCATGAGCATTAAAAGCATCTGATAAAACTTTAAGCTTTTTTTTTTTGGCACCGGAAGAGTAATTACACGAAGAGTAACACGGTTTGCAGTTTGTCTTGCAACAGATGCCAAGCTTTCCATCACGAAGGAAGCAAACACTAGCAACTCATGAGTAGATACGCAAGATGGGAAGTCAGTGTTCATATGGAGATGCTTGCCATGGCCTAAGGAAGGATTTTTGGAACCTTCCTGCCCCCATCCCTCCTTTTTCAGTTTCAAAAGTTAAAAAGAAAGGATAGTCAGGATAATGAATACCAAAAAAACAGTTCTGTAGCAGCTTTTGGTAAACAAAAGTGGAGTAGGCACGTACCTATTAACTTGAATGGAAGCACGCTGGCTAGCTAATTAATTCTCCATCACCACCTACAGATTATTCTTTCAATAATACCAGGCTCCATGCATTTCCTAGCAAAGAAGTATAAATTGTCTTTTCCCCAGGGCAGTTGACAATGGGAGTTTGGAGGACAGACAACTATAATGTGGAACTCTGTCCCGCACTGTTAAGAAATACTTTGAAGCTGGGTTCCACAGGAGTGGCGTTGGCAGAGATTGCTTTG
>NW_008825610.1:1657755-1660606 GCF_000699105.1 Pygoscelis adeliae
TGGCAAAGAGAATGGTGATGTTTTCTTTTTGACCTCACTATCCCAACTATTCTGCGCTTCTCTTACTAGCAGGATCAATTAAATGCTATCAGTAAAAAAACAGCTAGGAAAAGCATGCTAGCAGAGTGCAATTTGCAGCTCTGGAAAAAAAAAAGCAAGCAAGAAAATTCCCCATCAGACTTACAAGAAGCACTGGCTCACTTTCAGATGGAGGATTCAAGGGTGCATGGTTTAACTTCAAAGTTCTTATTAATCGTTATTAATGTTCCCTCTGACTGTATACCAGTGAGATGTAAAAAAAAAAGCAAAAAAATAGCTTAGTTTGGCTGACTTTTGGTTTTGATTAAATAAGCTGGGACATACTACGGTCAGATGATGTTTTGGCAGGAGTTCCTACCAGTTCTTGGAAGACATTCTCTTACTTGTCTTAAAAGAAAATACACTGATTTCCTGTAGCGACACTCACATGCTAAGTCACCTTCTGTAACCCCTAAGAGGCCGAGGGAGAGCGCAGCGAGGAAAGCACACTGTGCGTGGGGAGGAGGAACTGCTGTGCAGCGGGACTTCTGTAGCTTGCCCAGGTGGGGAGGTAAACACAGATGCAAACTTCCTCTTTTCCCTTGGTGCATCACAAGTTGGGTGGGAGGATAAACATAACCTGAATTAAGTTTTGATTCTTCTTGTTTTTTAAAAGCGTTCTTAGCACTCACACTCCCAATTTTACAAGAATGCTCCCTTGGATTTACTGATGCTGCTCCCTATGCTACCATAGTGGAGTAATTGGCATCCAATTCGGGTCTCACTGAGGAAAAGCCTTAGAAGATTCACAGGTAACAGAAGAACTTCGCAAATAGCTCTCCCTCCCCGTTCTGTCGTTGATAGCTTTTTGAATAAGAGCCAATACTTTTCATTTTCAAAGTCCATTTTGATTTAGGTGTCACGGAGAGAACACACACATCTTTCCTGTCATTCATTTATTTTAATATACAGCTCAATCTGGAGGGTCTGATAAATTCTATGAAACAAAAATGTCTTTGTGAGCGTTTCTCATGAAAGATGCTTGGTAGAGTGCTGCAGTTTGTATGCATTTGAATTCAAACGCTAAGGTACTGCTGCCTCGGATGGCATAAATCAGCTTAAGTCCCATTGACTTCAGTCAAGTAAGTCACTTAAACTACTCTGTCATCTTCCTGCCTTTATACAACTAACCTTGAAAATTTCTTCAAAGTGTTTGGTAAGAGACTTTACCAAGCTATCATGAAAGGAGGCTAAATCATACTATTTAGCAATCTGGCTCACAGTTAAATGAGTTCTTTTTTATCCCCTTCACCTACTACTAATGCAGAGTATTTTCAAGGGTGTCTCTAGTTTTGTGTGGACCTTCATCAGCTAATTTACTCTGCAGTCAGAAAGGTCTATGGTCAGTAATCAACTCATTGTTTCTTTCCAGGCAAAGCTAAAATCCTTCGCTGCCAAAATCATTCAGCTCCTGAAGGAATGGACTGAAACTTTTCCCTATGATTTCCAAGATGAAAAATCCATGAAAGAGTTGAAGGAGATTGCTCACAGGATCACGCAATGTGATGAGGTAGGGGGTGGGGGGGGAGAAAAACCCGTTAACTGGGAAAGCAATATTTGTCAACCTTTATATATAGTTTATCATATTACATACAAACCCTCGCTCCTGCATGCAGTATTTTCTAAATGGACTACAGCAGCAGTAGCTAAGCTGTCAGCATCACTGCAGGACGCAGGCTGTGCGGTGAACTTAGCAGAAAGTGTCTATGTATAATCACCAAGTATAAGAGGAAGAGACAAAATAGCCATGACGGTATGAAAAATGCATGTGGTGCAGAAGGAGAAAGGAAAGAACAGTGACTATAACAGCACAATATAGTTAACTTTCATAATGAATTATGTACCATCCTTTGTGCTTTGTTGCTACTCTATACGTCTAAGTCCCGCAAGACACATCAACTAGTTGTATCAAATGTACTCTTGCTCAAGGTAAAGATGCTTAATATTCAATAGTTCATTCCTAGCTCCTAGCAATAATCAGCAGCTGTTTTGTTGCTACGTTTCAAGTGACATGCACAGTATTTCCACTAAGGAAGTTATATCTGAGCTCTGCTAGCTAGTCAATCGGCCAGTCTTAACAGCTCTTGAGTTTCTAGCCTATGAAGAAAACTAGACCTCACAGAAGACTTTTCTGAAGCAAACAGATAAAGCAAATTCAAATAAAACAAGGGCTGTTAGTTTTCTGTTTGTTTTGTTGGTTTTTGTTGTGCGCCCCCCCCCCCCCAAAAGCCTACACTTTTTTTCTCATTGAGAAAGTCACTGTAAGTACCAGTAGAACTGCAAGGGAATTAATTGTAAAGTGTTTGTATGAACGTGAAGACTTACTTACAGAGAAGTAGAAGCTTCTCCTCGTTTTTAAACCCACAACTTCAAGATCTTTTTGAGAACAATTAGCCGGAAATGGGAAGACAATTGTCTTACGTGTGTTTTTGTTGATTCAAGTACAGAGAAAATGAAGAACAACAGGTTTAACAGCACTGCATGAATCAGTGATAGGACACAATACAATTAGGTGTTACCGAGTTGTCAAAAGGAGGTATGTGGGTTTTGTTGCATCAGCAAAGCTGTTTACCTGGATGCTGCTATGAAAATGTCCGTGCCTTAGTAGGAGGGGAAGAGGAAATAGGATTATAATATGCCTTTTATTCCCTTTGTAGACAAGGATGAAGAGGTGTATGTCGGCAGAGATACTACTGTGAAAGGGGACTTGGCAGAGGTTTTATTTAGTGTCTGTATCTTAGTATTTAGTTTGTCTATTACTTTGAACTAGAAA
>NW_008825610.1:1660665-1675354 GCF_000699105.1 Pygoscelis adeliae
AAGTAAATTGTCATTTGAGAAGAACTCATCTTCATGGGGTGGCTCAGTGCTCTGGTGTCTGAGGCATCTGATGACATCCATTAATTACAGCATCACGGTATTTATCCCCTTAACAAGGCTACAAGTCAAGTTTGATCGGTGAAGAGCTATGCCACATCTGACCCCTAGGAAACACAATTTGTCACTGACAAAAAGCAGCTCTTGCTCTCAGTATTTGTTGCCACAAGAAATGACCCATACTCTGCTTCGGCAAGGGATTACGGTAATGGTTTGGGGGGTTATTTTGTATTTTAAAGCTTTTACAAGTCCCCTTAGGACATGATTCTCCTGACATAGGATAGAATGTAAACTGAGAACTCGCACAAAGCGGTCAGGTGCTTGTCCTAGTGATATCAGACAGCAAACCAAATAGCTATAGCTACAGCCAGGGTTGCGCCCCAAATTAAGTACAAATGTCTCGTTTGAACTCAAACAAGGACAAATTATTGTATGCTCATTGACATTTTCCAAAGCTGTAAGAAAATTTAGGGTAAGGCTAGTAATGAAAGGAAACTGCTAAAACTCTAAGGGCATTTGTCTAAGTATTAAGACGCTAATAAATTCACAGTAGCTTAAGCCAGCCATAGTTTTTCATGTCGCTGCAGTTTCTTTGTTCACTTTCACATAATATCTGCGATACTCTCACCTGCCTTCAAATTTGATTCTCCACGATCCATATCTAGAAAGTCTGCCTCCTCCCAGACACATGGGTAAGTCAGGCATAGCAGCTGAAGTCAAGTGGTTTACAATAGAAAACTCAGCATACCAGAGCGCAGAATTAGCGCTTTATTTTAGTCCCACCACCACGCTCCCTTGGCATTTCTGAACACTTGTAGCACAATATCCGAAATGGCTCCAGCCAGCTGCTGTTCAGCGGTAATCCAGTTGCCTCATCAAGACGAGCTACACTGCCTTCAGCTTTTCATTTGATTTCACTTGGGAGTCAGATTATTGCCTTGTAAAGCAACATTCTGACACTATTATTGCTTAATTATAGCATGCAATATACAAGTATTTGGTAGTCATTGTCTCTCACATCTGCTACATAATTTCAATCATCACTGCATATTAGTGGCTTCTTTGAACGATCACAGATTCATTGCAGTTCTTTCTAGCGCATCCAGTTGACTGGCAGAAACCAACACAGCAGGTTGTAAACTAATGGTTAGCCTTGTGGCTAACTTCAAGAGAAATAGTTTGCATGAAAGCAAGAGAATGATTGTGTCGGGAAGAGGAGAAGGACTGTTTTTGGTAGAATTAGTTTTTCCAGCAGCAGGAAGAACAGGGTTGGAGAACCTGGCTCATTTAAAGCAGTAACAGGAGGGATGGAGGAGTAGGAAAGTGCTGACCTCAAGAGAAATGTCTGTAGGACACAAACAATCAATGGCAGAAAGAATTCAGCTTGCCTTAGTTGCCAAAACACTGAGCAGATGGATTATATTTCTGTGGCTTTACCAGTATGTATCTTTATAGATTCTATGTTTAAAATCTGCACCTGATGAACAGAAAGGCATTTTAGTTGTCCAAGAACAGGATATATATCGTGCTCTTACCTAAATCTTTGGATGCTATAGTTGTTCAAAGCCAAGCCAGGGTATTTTAGGGGTATATTCGTGGACATAATGCGAATTCCCTGGATTCTGCCTGCGCTAGATAAACTTGATCATCAGCGGGTCTGATCAGAATGAGAAGGAGCTTTTTGGCACTTGGTACACAGAGGATCCAAGAAGCCTCGTGCAAGCAGCTCAACTCCGTTTCACGATACCCACTTTTAAGCTGTTTACCCAGATGCTTTTGAAACGGGGTACTAGCCAAAAACTGCCGCAAGGAGCAGACCAGCCAAGCGAGTGAAACAGAGTTGGGAAGGCAGGCAGGCGTAACAATGTCATCATGGAGTTGTGCGGGCAGTTAAGACAAGTTCATTTGTCACAGGATGATCGGCTCAGTTAAGATGAAAGAAAATGGATAATAGGCATTTGTTTTTTCCAGTCAGAAATTGTTTGGCGATCTATGACTGCTAAAAACCTTTAGCTCTTGCATTGTTTCTGCCTTTGCTTAGGAGAATGGAACAGTAAAAAAGATCATTAGCCAGATGACACAGAATCTCCTGATGGCCCTCTCCGCACGGAGCCAGTACCAAGAAATCAGAGAGAAATTCCGGCAACCTGTTACTGACAAAGGCACCATCCTCAAAACCAAGCCACAGTCAACTCAAAAGGACATCCTGAGCGTGTGCTGTGACCCTCTGATCTTGGCACAGCAGCTGACCTATATCGAACTGGTGAGACACTAGTTTGTGTCAAGTATTTCATTTTCCATTTACTAAATATTAATATACTCAATGAGTTTTGCTATGGCTTCACCAAAAGCCTCCAATGTTTTAATCGAAAAATAAAAACACCTCACACATCTGCACTGTAGAAAAATGAAAGTTACCAAAACGTTCTCCTAACTTTGGCTTATTGATGCATTTTTCACTCAACTCCCTGTTTGTCTGTACAGTGACAATCTCCCATCTCTCCAAACACAGGAAAGGGTGAGCAACATTTACCCGGAGGATCTGATGCAGATTGTCAGCCACATGGACTCCCTGGATAATCACAAGGTACAAGAAGGGGTACGGAGGGAAAAAGCAGCAAAGAGTAGCCAGGGTAAAGAACCTCCATGATTTGAGTATGTATACCCTGCGCAAGAAAGGCTGACATTTTCTAACCTTCTTTAAGCTCGTGCCTTAAAAAATAACCGACAAGATTCTATCAAGACACGAAAAGGAAGTTAATCCTTTGGTATGTTGACTTTATCATGATACAGGATAGGATTAACATGTGGCCTGTTCTCTTACAGTGCCGCGGCGATGTGACCAAAACCTATAATTTGGAGGCCTATGACAATTGGTTCAATTGTCTCAGCATGCTGGTGGCTACAGAGATTTGTCGGGTAGGTATTCGTAGAAAAACAGATAGCAAAGTGATCCTGGCCTTAAGGACAAAAGGCAAGCAGTGGTCTAACAGAGATTTAAATATTAGCAGTGCAATTAAAGATAACGGCATTATTCAAGCATTATTTGAATGCTTATATGATTAAGAGTTCATGGCTACGTTGGGCATTGCATATATTCTCTAGTTTTGTGTAGCTTCCATAGTAGCATTAGTCATGCAGTGAAATGGAACTTGTGTGGAGTTTGAGTTAGGAGCTCTTTTGGATTTTTTTTTTTTTTAAATACATGCATAAATTCTCAGAGATACTCATCTTTAAATGCAAATTTACCAATAAACAGCTGTCCTTCCACTGCATTTAGATATCATTATCACTGTCATATATTCATTTTTGTTGTAGAAAAAAAATCAGGAACAAACTTTCTTCAGAAGTCTGGAAAGAAAGTGGACTACTGGAGAGGTTAAAAAAAAAAAGAGGGAGAACAGCCTTATTAGAAGTTAAAGTAACTTCTATCCTATAATAAGCAAAGAAATAGAAGGTATACTGGCCTGGAAACCTTTTTTTTTTCCCCATGTGTATTCTGTGTCTTTTTAGATTCCTATTAATATGCTCCAATTCTAGCAAACGGGAAGTTTTCTCTCTATTCCTGCTCGGTCAGTAGCCCTTCTGTGGAAATCCACAGGCCTAGTGCAGTTTCATGAAGTCTGATATATTGATCCTAATCTCTTAAGATTTCCTGCTCTCACAGAAACTTATTACAAAACCACACCAAGACATCTTCCAGAGCTGGCTGGTATGGCTAATACATTTAGTAAACCAGTCAAAAAGTTTTAGCATACCAAAGGCTAAGCCAAGCCATTGACTGACTACTGAGCCATTTTCTTTTGATATGGCACAGAAACTGAAGTATTTAGGTATGAGATTTTGCTGTTGGTTTTTTTTGTTTTGTTTTTAAAAGGAACAGGGAATTCCCTGGTGAAGTAGTCTGCAGTCACCATTCAGGAGCCATTTTTGTATAAGCCAGACCAAACTTCTAGATCTAAATATGAGAAAGATTGATGAATGAATGTAATCTAGGCAGTAATACTAGCTTAAAAAAAAAGATAAAAAGAGAGCGAGAAAGATTGATGGCTTCTGGAAACAAAGTTTGGAGACAGTGCTATATTAACCACTCAACCAACGTTGAGTGGTTAAACATTGGAACAGGCTGCCCAGGGAAGTGGTTGAGTCCCCATCCCTGGAAGTATTTAAAAGACGTGTAGATGAGGCGCTTAGGGACATGGTTTAGTGGGCATGGTGGTGTTGGGTTGACAGTTGGACTCAATGATCTTAGAGGTCTCTTCCAACCTTAATGATTCTATGATTCTATATTAATTTTGCTTTGCAATTTATAAAAGAATTTGCAAAGCAGATGTTCAGCACCACTTACTAGATCCTTCGCATGTCTGCATGAGCGGGAATTTGTGTACTTGATCATCATCACTACCTGCTCTCAAGAGGTCATTTAAGAGTATACAGAGTAAAATGAGAAAATCAGGACATGGCAATTCTTCTCTCTCACATTCCGGTTACATGCCCCTGGTCTTAAGTCTGTTCACTGCTTTCCCCACCCCTCCTTCTTCAGGCGTTTACATTTTTTGCATATATTCTTTCTGATAACGTGAAGCTGCTATCTCCCTTTTCCAGCAACAGGAAATTGCTGAAAGTGTCCAGCTTGCTCGTACAAGATTCCCCAAGACATTGAACTTTACGTATAAACAAAAACTTACACTCCCCCACAACTAGACAAATAATTGATAGTAGCCCCAAATACTTCTGCTATTTTAATAAAAAGTTAATCATAACAAAATACCCTCAGGCCTATATCATCATAAGATTTAGCTGGATAGTCTTGACATGTCTATTCAATCAACCCATTACAACGCCTTTGCCTGAACATCCCATCCAAAATTCAGGCCATCCCTTCCCTCTTAACAGATCTTGGGTTTTTTTCAGGTTGTAAAGAAAAAGCAGCGTACAAGAATGGTGGAATTTTTCATTGATGTGGCAAGAGAGTGCTTCAATATTGGAAACTTCAACTCAATGATGGCTATTATCTGTGAGTATCCTTAACACAGATGACAAAAGGCACTCCATTTTACAGCCTGACTGGCAAGACTATGCTTATACTTGCCTTAAATTGGCTGGCCACATCAGCACACGCTCTTCTACAGGGGCAGTATGTACCGGTGACAGATTAATGTGTGCGTGGGCGAGTGTCAGCTACAGCTTTTGTTTGTCAAGCTGAACTGCCTTCCAAAACGTGTGGTGGTGCCGATACGTAAACACAGAGTTATGTTAGCCCTATATTTTTTCAACTCAGTTGTTTCTTTCTTTGTCTCTTCTCTCTCCATTCAGCTGGCATGAACTTGAGTCCTGTGGCACGACTAAAGAAAACTTGGTCCAAGGTCAAAACAGCCAAATTCGATGTTTTAGAGGTATGTATAAAATTTAGACTTTATACAGAAATCCACCAAATAGTTTCATCCAAACCTCTGCTGTGGAGTTATTAAGTCAGAGATCACAGCGGTCACCAGCATATAAATATTAGGGAGAGCGTCTCCTGAATTTCAAACTCCCTACTCGCCTGCAGTGAAAAGCGGATGCAAGTTTTCTTTAGGTTATTTCTTCCTAGCATATTTTTTCCAATTTAACATCAAGGTAGTTTTCACTCAAGCGAATGCCATTTTGCTACCCTTAAAACTAATTAGAGTACTCCATCTAGTGGAGATCTGAATGAAAACAAAACTTAATTGAAAATGTCATCAGAAAGATTGGTGACCGCAAGTTAGAATTTTGTTTTTTTTCCCGACAGTCATTTATCATTTCCCCTCAGTCTTCCATTAACCATTGAAGCAAAGCACAGATGCAAAGCCAGTACAGAACCCTTCTTTCAAACAAGATAGAAATTAGAAAAACCCGAATCCAGACCTGATCAGCATAAGGTACTTTATCTTGAAAGTTTAAAAAGGGGCCCAACGAATTCATAAAGAATGAACTCACTGATGGTTAGATCAAAGCTTTTTATATTTAGGAAACATTATTACTTGACTGCCTTTTTCCCCCCCCATAAAAACAGCATCACATGGACCCATCCAGCAACTTTTGTAATTACCGCACGGCCCTGCAAGGAGCAGCACAGCGATCTCAGACTGCCAACAGCAATCGAGAGAAAATAGTCATCCCAGTTTTCAACCTGTTTATTAAAGATATCTACTTTCTGCACAAAATACATACAAACCGCTTGCCCAACGGGCAGATAAACTTCAAGGTAGGACTTTGCTATTATAGAAACTGTAATACTACTTAAACATTGTACATTACAAACATTTTCCAGTTTTGAACTTCTAGCTCATTATATTACCAATTCCTTCAGCGTTGCTGCGATAGAAAACCATAAAGCGATATCATTATCTAGGGGAAGTGATTTCACCAAGTTTCTGTGAAAGCTAGCGCTTGCAGTTGCCGTTTTTTATATTACATCTCCAGCAGATCCACAACTGCACACACAGAAGAGAATCCATAAAACTGCTGGAATGTAACTGCCTTCAGTTAAAAGATTAGTTTTAAAATGTACTGAAATAGAGACTATTTTTTTGTTAGTTGTACCTGAAAGTACAGTGTAGATGCACTACAAAACATAAAATTCACATAAGCAGAACCGATTGGAATAACATTAATTTGTTACCAAAACTGATGCATGAAGAGATTAAGAAGAAAATAAGAATTTCAGAAGCCAAACCCCCAGCATTAAAAATTACTTAAGTAATACAGAAATAGTCTAATGTTAGCCATTTGGACAGGGAAATCTCTTCAAGGACCGTTGTACTCGTGCAACATTTAAAATAGAGGGAAGAACTTGAAATCAGGAAGTGTAAGGATTTTAGTGTACCGCGTATGACGGCGGACAAAAATTTGCCACTCCTCAGCCCCGCGCCTGCCTTACGTTCAAAAGGGATTGGGGGAAGCGGAAGGCGGTAAAGAATGGAAAGTAAGCTTTTCTGTGGCAGCAAGCCGTCACAGCTGATCAAATCGTAATAGGTAACTTCACCCTAAATCATCAGCATTAGCTGATTTAACCTCATCGGGTTAGTAGCTATAAATGCTACGCGCAACCAGGAAATGGTATTTAGCAGGCCTTCAAGGGAGTTTCTACAGGTTCTGGGTTCTCTCTCCCTGACTAATAAAGATACATGTCCAAAAGACCGCAGCCTGGCAAAAGTACTTTTGAAGTTTTTTGCCATTATTAAGGCTGGGTAGGGGGAGGGGGCACGCAGAATATACGAGACAAACCCAAAGTAATTACACATTTCTTAAAATCCTAGGAAGGAAAGGATATCTATAGTTTCTATATGTTATTCTGATTATTTCTTAAATTTAAAGAGTGCTTTATGAAAAAATCAGATATGTCACATTTCGTTTAAGTTGAAGGTTGGAAATGTAAAAAGTAAAGTAAATAAAAACCATTTACTGACCCATTCCACTCGCGGGCTAATTTAGAGGTAAGACCCAGAAAACAGGCCAATGGCACTTCATTATATATGAAGAAAAGGTTGATGATGAAAAGAACTCAATGCAAAAGACCGGGCGGGTAGCAGGGATACGCTGTTCTAAACGTGAGAGGCTAACAACAGATGAGGAACTAGGAGCAAGAGGGGGGAGATGAAGGGAGCAGTAAGAAGAAAGGATAACAAAGACGACCACCGAGTAAGCGATAATAAGAGAAGCAGCATGAATAAGAACAAGACTGAGAGGCTCTGAAATGGAAACAAAGGAACTAATATTTGAAAGAAAACAAATATGATTTTGATAATCTTCTTCTGATTACCTCATGCAGAAATTCTGGGAAATTTCAAGACAGATTCATGATTTCCTGACATGGAAGCAGGTTGAGTGCCCTTTTGAAAAAGACAAGAAGATCCAGAGCTACCTACTCACAGCACCCATTTATAGTGAAGAAGGTAAAATCCTTTATTGAGCATTATAACGAGTCTTCCTACTTGTTGAAATGCAGATGAAAAAAATTAACACGCAAAAAAACATTTGATAAGTAAGTAGTATCACTTCTGTATCGGCTTCTGATGAGAATAAACTTCATTATGAAGTCTGCTAAGTTAAACCTGGTATATTGTAACTTTTTTTTTCCCCCTTGAGTTAAAGAACCCATGTATCTGATTGTTCTTATTTTATTTACTAGCTCTGTTCATTGCATCCTTTGAAAGTGAAGGTCCGGAAAACCACATGGAAAAAGACAGCTGGAAAACACTCAGGTATGAAGCTTCCTTAGAACATGAGCACCTCTTCCACGTACGTGATGAGATCAGTTAATTTAGATGAGATTTCTTCTAATACTGACGCCAAGGCAGAAAGAGATATTTAGACCTTTGTAAATCATGTTAAAACATTTAGCTTCGACATATCCGTACCAGATAAAGAATGGATGAAGAAGTCTATAGGTCCTGAGCTGCAGCTGAGCTACATTATGACTGTATTGTCCTAGATGAGACAGTGTTTCCCAGTGATCCCGGTGTTTGTTAGGAAGTCCACGTAGGCTTGTCACTTATGACACCCACACAATGTACCTCGCATCAAATCTGATGCTGGTCAGCAAGCAATAGTTTAGGATGACAGAGGAACATGTTACTTGCCTGAGCGCATCTTGAGGGCCTGAAGTAATGTCACAAAGGTTAAGTTTTCGTTCAATTTAAAGTCAGCACATTTACTGGAATTCGTAGACGTTTTCCAGTTTATAGCAGTTGAAAAATCTATCCCTTGAAGAAAGGCTTCCAGCTAATGATGCGAGATAGACCTGTTGCCAGCCTTTACCAAAACTGTAAAACTTTTTGTCGTGACAGAAAAGATAATTTTATTCTTTATTACTTCTTCTTCTAGGACAACTCTGCTTAATAGAGCCTGAGATTTTTGGATCTGATCTGCAGACTTTGAAGCACATCGAATGAACGTGTTTTTACAGCCCGAAAGACTTGGACTGAGCTAAGACAGACCTCACTGGCTGAGGTCTCTTTTGTATATACGGTAACTTTTATGAAATAAAATGTGGTAAATATTTCACATGTCAACCTTAAGGCACTTAAGCGAAGGGTTTTGGGTTTTTATTTTAAATATAAGGGCAGGGCCCTGTTCTCAGAGATGAAATGTATCGTGGGAGATGGTATCCCTGGGGAGATCTTATTCTATCAGCATCCAAGTTTTTATTTTTTATTACTTCCACCAAAATAAATAAAAATTAAAACACACATCCCAACTAAAGCTAGCGTTCAGGTTAAATACTCCATTGGACCAGTATCGTACAGAACACTCCACACGTCTCTCTAGCTTTGAGGTGAAGGGTCTCCTTCACATCAGTGATACCGTTCACACGTGTTAGTAAGTGTTTGTAGAGTCAAGGCCTTCGACATCTGCAGTAAGCGTGTTCCTCTCCTACATCAGAAAATAGTGCCTTACAAGGTACTGATATCGTTTAGTGTACCTTCTATTACGCTGGACTGGAAGTAAAGAAAATAAAAATATGGATGTCTCGAAACCAGCTACAATGTACTTTTTAAATAAAATGGAGAATATGGCACATGAAGTAGAGTATCCCTGCCTGTAACATTGATGGTGCAGCAAACGTATTTTTGTTACATGATTTAAACAGATAAGACGGGGTAACTGCTGGGGGACGTGCGTTTGTGTGTGAGTATGTGTGCGTGCATGTGTGAAGATGCACACATGTCTAAGTTTTAACACTTCTGGGAACTAGCCTTTAAATTCTGGCTGTCAGAATAGTTTGCGTTTTCCTTTTTAAAAATCAGGGATTTTTGTTTTGTTTTGTTTAAGCGAATGATGTCTAACCTAGATTATCTCTGCAAAACAGGCTCCACATGAGCTAGGGAGAGGGAAGTAAACTCAGATGTCCAATTTGAAGTTAAGGCTAAAATTTCCAAAGAAGCTTGAGTTCATCACCACTGAACTGGGCATTTAATTCCCTTGTTTCCTTCGAAAATGCTAGTCTGCACTTGCAGACGATCAAAGCAAAGACCAGCTTATGATACAAGCTTTTCCTAGTATTTTGCAAGCCATGATTAACTGGCCGGATTAACTGGTCTGGGCCAGAACCCATTGAAATCCGAGGGAAAACACCACAAGAAATTGGTCAAACCTTTGAACCCCAGTCAGTGCCAAAATTAGAGATGATCTGTAAACCCGCTGATGCTTACCATTTCTAATTTCTCCTTTTAGCCCTGAGTTTGCACCTAATTTGGCTACCCAAATGAGCACCCCATGTTATGTTAAGATTCAAGGTATTCATTTCCAGGAAAACACAGACAGTTCAGGACTTACTTTCTCACCTGATCTCTGAATTCAGAAAGAAGAAAAAAAAAATCTAGGCTCAGATTAAAAACTATTTTGTTTAACCAACAAATTATTACTCGTGAATATCTACTGTCCTTTCCAGTAATTGTCCTCTTACGACTTGGGGGCTGGATATTTGTAAAGATAATGACTTGAGCCAGACAATTAGATTTTTTTTTTTTTTTTTTTTAAAACAAGGCCCTCTGGAGTTCCCAGTGGCTGCAGCCTCCCTTGCAGGGCCTCGCAGAGGACCTCTGCACAAGCTTCTTCAAAAATGATCAGCTCTAAGTAGATGGGTTTTATCTTATTCTGCCTTCTGTTGAAGAAGGGGCAAGACTTGCTGGACCAAGGGTCTGGTTTATTCCGGTCCAGTAGACTTTTCTTGCCGAGCGCTTACAACCAAGGGCAGTGCCACTGTTCCATATAGCATCTGCAATCACTTAGTAGAAATTACTTGCTGTATTGGCCCTGTAGTACGGTGAAAAATTGAAGAGCCTTCCCTCTCTCCCTGTTCCACTCCCCCCTTGACAAGTGCTTAAAATTAGAAGAGTAAGTTGCAGTAAGGAAGGGAGATAAAAATCAACGTTCTGCTATTCCTGTAGCATTGACATCAAAGGGAAACAAAAGCAAGTTATGCCATGAAGAAGGAAGAAGTAGAATACTAACCGTTAACAAGAACGGCCCAGAAAAGGGGAAGGGGTAATTCTTATGATTTGCTGCTATTTTTCCTGTGCTGAAGTACTGACCTTCAGCCCTGGATTAGAGTAAGAATATTTATACTGTATTATTACAGTGTTTTGCACTTTCAGAGATGTTCTAGCTAGTAACATTGTCGGACACTATAAGAGGGATTGTATATCAGCTTTGTTTATGTAATTGAAATTTAAAAGGGATGCTTAAAATTTAAGAAAAAATATATATTTGAAAT
Organism: Pygoscelis adeliae; assembly: GCF_000699105.1. Lineage (NCBI taxonomy): Eukaryota > Metazoa > Chordata > Aves > Sphenisciformes > Spheniscidae > Pygoscelis > Pygoscelis adeliae. The sequence goes on from NW_008825610.1 coordinate 1,671,965, forward strand.
GCAATTTTAGAACACTTTCTGTAAATGTATAAAAAAAGCTTTCACATGAATGTGCACTTCACCAGTCAATCAGTCCTAGTATATACTTGAAATCAATGCAGTATCCACATTGGTTCCTTTCTATTTTTCCTCCCTCAGTTTGATACATTCCTTAAATACCGTGTTTTGCTATTCTGAGCTGAAATGCTAAATATAAAGCTGTACCATAAAGCAGGATATTCCGTGTTTGACTGGATGTGCTTGCATTAATAAAAAAAAACTTGCTTCAACCAGGCTTAACTTCTTTCATGGTTATTTTTCACTTGCAAACTGATCAAGCCACAAACAGCGGCTGAACGAGGTGAACCGACTGTGGAAGGCAATATAGTCGCAGTGAACCAACTGGTTACTTAAATTTAAGTTCGGACTCATAAAGATACATTATGAAATATTTAAATATCTTCCAACAAAGGCAAGAGCAACACTAAGCCAACAACGCGCTGCCACTTCTAAGGTGCTCTCTGTAATAGCAGTTTATGGATTTGATACAGCGTCTGCTACGAAGTATTTTCATTCTCTCAGTGAAGGTGATTAACGGTTCCCCTGTGTAAAAGCATTTTGTCTGTCCTAGGAGTTGAATTTCGGTTTTTCCCCCCTCCCACATATTTATCCTTTTAACAGGAAAGCGCAGAAGCTTTTGCTGGCTGCAGCACACTGCAGGGTTTCCTGTAGCAAGAGTCTGTTGATATTTCCACACTCCAGGACCTTTGGTTGCAACCACTACCCTTTTTCATGCCCTGCTTTACAGAAGCAAAGCCACTTCTCCGAGGTCGCACAGGGACTAGGCAAGCACAGAGCTGCGAGGAGAATCCGGCTTTCCTAACACACTGCCCCAGCGCCACCCACGCTACCTCCTTTCCCAGGGATATAAGCCTTAAAAAAAAAAAAAGATAAAAATGTTAGATCTCGCAAGTGCAGGAGCTCTGGAGGTCCCGTACGCACTTTTAATCTGTTGAAAACACTCTGGGGAAATTGTTTTGGTAACCAGACATCTACAACAGACTCCCAGAGTAGAGCAGCACTACTTTCAGTCATCACGGCTCATTAGAAAAGATAATGATGTTTACCGAGCATTAAGAGGATCGAGGAGACAAGAGAGTCTTCTTGATGGCCAGTGCACACTCATAATTAATATGCATATTACATCCTCAAAAACTCACTCCCAATTATGTCCCATCCAGTCATTAGGATAAATTAGCTATTTACACGGGCACAAGAATAAACAATAAAATTGCTTTCCAGGCACTTTACTGCCATTAGAATACGACGCAGTATGATAAGCAGTAACTCAATGCCAGCAAGATATCTTTAGTTACATTAGCAGCAACTTGATTTATCAAGTTAATAGTTCCCAAGAAACAGCTTGCTTTTAGCAAATAGCTCGCGTAGCAAAATTCAGCTGACAACTTGTATTAGTACATCTTTTGGAGGGAAATCGGCAATTCTTCTGAGGACGCGCAGACAGATCTTCCCTCTTCAGTCTGCAACGTATGTAATTTTATCAGGGCAAGCCCAGCTTCCCCACTAACCAGAAAAGCCTGCAAACGGTGCATGGAAGCAGAGTTTTGTCTTGCCGTTCTCTGCAGCCATTAAATACGGCTGTGTGGACAGTGAGATACTTAGAAAACATTAAAAAAAAAAATAAGTTGCAGAAAGACTTTATCCTGAACCGTTAGTGCATGTTATCGAGGAAGTTTCCAGGCCAGCGAGCACGCAAGCGTTAGCAATAGTTGCTTTCAAATGCCTCCTTCCAGGCTTGTCCCTGGAAAAGCAGAGATAACTGGGTATGCTTTGAGGTGTCGGCACATCTCTACGGGTCTCCGACACAGGTTCCATGACACTGCAGAGGTTTGCCTTCCTCCACACCCCCCCAAGGTGGGCCTGGGACTTTGGAAGAGAGAAAAACAACATTTGGGGGTGTGTTTCTGCAGCAATTTGGAGGTACCATTGCTGGAACATTATTCCTAACACTAAAGAATGTACATATTTCCAATGTTGTAAGCAATTTCTAACATCAGCATTTTTGTGGCTTCTTGATACCACATTCGGCTTTTGCACAGAAAGTGGATGCAGTTAATTGCTGCAAAATAGCTTTGGGATATTAATATTTCATTATGAAAATAAACTAAAGAGCAATGAAGCTCTCCGTCATGCAGGGAGTGCTGGCGCAGGCTCAGATAGATATTCTGCCCTCTCCTCAAGAGATGCGATGAGAAAGAAATTCAAGCCGCCGGGAAATGCAACATTCATTTAAAAAACCTAAGCCAATAAATATACCGCTTCTGATCTACTAGGATGCATACCTCATGATATTAAGAATACTTAGGCTTCTAACAACTAAGAACAATAAAAAGCACTCCTGTATAGTAAGTTCTGTAAGAAACAGTGTTTGGCAAAACCAGTATACAGTTACTTGAAACTATTAGTAGCACCTACCAGAAAACAAAACAAAAACCCCAGAAAAACCCCAAAGCACCCAAACAAACACACACACACACCCCCCAAACCCCAGGGCTGTTGCCATGCAGAGGATTCCTGTTAACAGCCCCGCCTCAGCGCAAGGTGTGGAGGCCGTTTGACAGGATTGAAAGCAAAGCTGAACGCCAGCGCCAGCCGAAGCACCAGATGCAAACGTCCCTGCCTCACCTGGGTCAGGAAAGAAGAAACTTTGAATTGAGTGCAAATTTGCTTCCAATATTTCTAATCTTACCTAGCTTCTTCAGACTAAGCAGGTATCTTAATCTTAAATTTAACATAATTCTGTTTGGAGGCAGAAGTCCAGTGAGATCCAACAGAATCTCATTACGCAGACAGAAAAGTACTTAACATCTTTTTAATCGCTGTCACTTGAGCACACTAAGGCCTCTTCTGATTCTGGGGTGTATTAAATGCAAGGAATCTTGCTATCCATCAGCATCGACATTGAAAATTGCCTTTTAAATATTTCAACAACATCCAGTTGTTTACATTCAATTCAAAGACGACATCACTAGCAACACTCCACCTCCCAAAATATCTATTAACATAGAGAAGGGCAACACATCAGCAATTGGAGCAACAGAGCACTCGGGACTCAGCAAGCGCAGCCGTAAATGATGTATTCCATTGAAGTCTGTAACACTGTCCTGGTTTCGGCAGGGATAGAGTTAATTTCCTTCCTAGCAGCTGGCACAGGGCTGTGTTTTGGATTTAGGATGGGAACAATGTTGATAACACACCCATGTTTCAGTTGTTGCTGAGCAGTGCTTACACTAGTCAAGGGCTTCTCAGCTTCCCGTGCCACACCGACTGAGCAGGCTGGAGGGGCACAAGAAGCTGGGAGGGGGCACAGCCAGGACAGCTGACCCCAAC
>NW_008825610.1:1675593-1678096 GCF_000699105.1 Pygoscelis adeliae
CATCGCAGAGGGGGGGCAGCGAGCGAAGGGCTGTGTGGTGTTTAGCTGCCTGCTGGGTTAAACCACAACAAACACTCATGGCAGTAGCAGAATTTAATCAGACATTGAAGAATTTTAGGAGTGATTTTTTTCCACATCGAGACGAGTTCTTCAGCACTGAGCTATGATGTCCACAGACACAACTAGTTCAAAAACGTAAAGTCCAAGCAAGTAATTAATAGATCCACAAATCCAAGCAAAAGCAGGTTTTTTCCCTATATGCCTCTTATCTCACTTGGCTTCTCAGAAATTCCACAGTATCCAAGTATCCCAAGAAGAATTTCACAACAACCCAGCAGCCAAAAAGTCACGTTGACAAGATTTTAAAAGCAAACAGACACAAAAAAAACCCCAACAACTACTCTACGTGGACTGCACGTGCAGGCCAGAACACCGTCCCCGCTGCTCCCCAATAACCGCACGGTCCAGGAAAGCGTGCAGCTCGCCTGCTGAGAGTAGCCTGAGCTTTGGTCTGTCCCTAAGCTCCTCTCCAGAGCGTACCTCAGCACCAAGCAACCTCAGAGGTTTTTCTGTTTTCTTCAAACTACCCCTTTTACATTATCATTTTCCCCATGGCTTACAACGAAGGCGGGGAGAAGCCACTTAAGCTTGCACAAGGCTGCAGGAAATCCGTGCAAGAGCCGGGGGTCTCCCGGGGCCAAAGCCACCGCTGCCCCCGTTAGCTCGCGGTTCCACCGTTTTGCAGAGCTTCACCTCCTGTCTCCCGCACGTTCGTACGCCGTGCAGGACGCGCACCGCTGCTGCTCGCAGGAGAAACTCACTGTTCGTTTCACAACGGTGACTCTGCCGTCCGGGCACGCTTGCCACCGCCCTCAGCAGGAGCCAGCCAGGCTGTTTTATAGCCTCTGCACTAAGTTCCATTTTACTCCAGAGACTAATTGGTTTGGGGTTTTTTGTTGTTGTTTTTTTGTTTTTGGTCTTTTTGTTTTGTTTTTTTTAAAGAGAGCATTTTTAGCAGAAGCCTGAGCCCACTGAGGTGCTAGCAAAGAGCACGTGCGCCCCCCCTGGACACACAAATGCTAAAGCAATTGCCAAAAAAACCCCCTAGCTGCCGGAATTTTTAAGATCAGACACCCCCACAACCATGAAGACGGGATCATCTTGCAAAGAGTTTGGTAAGCCACTGGCATTGCAAGTGGCAGGAATGGGTTAACATCCTCTTTTACGTGCAATTCAAGTACAGACCGCAAAGCGTTCTGCCTGTGGAAGAAAACGGTAAAGTTTTCTTTCTTTAACTAAGTTAACTTGCACGGGCAAAGGGTTTTTACAGCAGTTGGAGTGGAAGATGAAAGGACGTGGGTCAAGAGACCCGAGTCACGCCGGACACACGAGTCCTATGGCTGCAAGGCACCCCTGAAGCTGCTGGGGTTAAAAATGCTCCTTTTGAAAAACTCACCACACCACATACGAACTGGCAGCAGCTCAAACAAACCAGTTAGATCGCCACAAACCCCTACCGAGGCGCTTTATTTCAAGTTTAGAGGGACTTATTTCCCTCACCCCAGAACAGGACTAAGCTAAGCAAAACAGGGCTGCGTTTTAATACAACCTTACGCAAACGTTTAGGCTTAAAATGTAAGAGGGATTTAGTTAACGTTCTACCTTCAGCTCAGAAGTACTTCTGCCGCACGGTACCGCCCTACAGACCCCCGCTACGACACCTATTCTTCAAACCCAGCACAATGTACCCTTTGCAGAAGCACACAGGAGCTCCTGTTAAAAAGATGGAAGCCATTCCCTTTTCGGCGCAACCTCAGAGTAGCACATCCCAGAAAAAAAACAATAAGACACCTACCTTATTCCGACCCAGGAGAGAGATACCGCGTTGCTCAGGAAAGGAGCGGCAGAACCTTTTTCTGCCAGCTTCGGGTACCAAATGAGAGGAGCCAATTATCCCACAAGGCCCTAATTAAGCACGCCGCTGCCGTCGTGACTGCAAACGCAAGGGCTGTGGCAAAGGCAGCCCCTCGCGGCAGGGGCAGGGTCAGGGTGAGGCCCCAAAAGCTCTCTTCGAGCGCTGGCTGGCCTTACGGGATAGCACCCCTCTGCACCTTCTAAAGGAGGCGTGGGGCCCATCTCCCAGCTGATACAAATTCACAAGGGGCCGGAGGCTGTCATGAGGCCAAAATTTAAAACAGCTGGAAGTCTGGATTCTAAAAGTCAGGCAGCGTAGGGGAATTTTGTTTTCGGGGAGGGGTGGGGTGGTGTTTTGCTTGCACCAGCCCGCTCCCAGGTGTGTCCTGCACAGCTGCCCTGCGGGCTGCGACGGCCACGCAGCCCAAATGCACTTCTCACTGTGATGCATTAAGAAAAATTGATACTATACCAACAAAAGCAGAGGCCTGCAGAGCCAGTGCAACCACAGAAATGTAAAAAAGCAGCATTTTATCCCCGTCCCCTTTGCTGTCCGTCTTTTTCAGTGAAGAAAGAGGTGGAGCCCTTC
>NW_008825610.1:1678179-1688346 GCF_000699105.1 Pygoscelis adeliae
CAGCCGTATCTCTACGTTCCTCCTCTTACTTCACAGCTGAGTAAAATTTGAATGACTAACCTCTTTACGAGGCAGCTGGGGGTCACGCACACAGAGCAAGGGCACCGCAGGCAAATGAAAGCTAAACCCACCTTGGCTCCCCCAGAAGGCTTTTCTCGTGATACGAATGCAGTAGTCAACATGTTACTACATTTATGCTGAATCACCCTTTTAAAGGCTATTTGAAGTTCTTTTCCTTTCGTTCACCGATCTGACAGAGCAAAAAGCTGTTTAATTTTATTCTAGAGTTTATATTCCGGCATGCACTAAAGACTGCAATTTAAATATATGTTTGCATTCGGATACAAGTAGTTACTTTATTATGTTTGACCACCTTCTTTTCCTCCTCATGCAATTCTCCAGTCTTAAACACAGTTTACGAAGAAGTTTTGAGTCTCATAGGTGTGTGTATCTCGGAGTCCAAAGGGTCACGGGCTTTTATGAAATAAAAAAAAAAGCCACCGGGTATTTTCTTCTGGATGCAGTAGACCCAGAACTAAGTATTTCTCTGTACTTCTTCTACCTTCTCATCTGTATTTTCTGATTCTCCAAACCAGTCTCTACTAGTCCCATTGAATGGCATATTTTGAAACAAATTCAAGTGCAAATTCAAAAGCACGACCTGAATTCATTCCTGTGAAGGGTCTAACATAAAAGTGTGCCCTGAGCTAATCTCATTTTGACTTCCCTTAATCAAGAACACTTTCCCTTCCCTCCGCAGATTGCAAGTTCCTTGGAAGAGGTTACAATTAATGCGGCTAGCATACAACAGCTAAAAAAAAATAGTTACTTCTCAATTCAGTGGAGCGTGTTCCTATTTAAACAAATGTTACTATATTTACTACTCTAACACTGAAATGCAGTGACTCCTCCAGGAAAACACAGCTGGCTTTTTACCCTTGGACCACAGCTTAAACAAGGGAAACGGTGCGTTACAGAACCAGCATCTGTCGAAACACCAGGGCATGGCCCAACACCCGGCCACGTAACCTGAGCGCCGGCCGTGGGCAGACAGTTGATTCTGACCCCAAAGCGTAATATTTTCATCTACCTTGGCAAAGCCCCGGCGGCGGGCAGCCCAAGCTGAACACCGTGGGGTTTATTCTCCCTCTGCAGGCAGAGCACGTCTTGGGAAAACCAAGAGCAGGTCTCCTCCCCTGAGCCAGCGATGGTCCGCGCGTGGCAAACACCCATTTCGGACAGCCGGCAGCCGTGCAGGTCGGAGCCGCGACAACCGACAGCGACCCAAGCGCAGCACTCAAAACCTTGCTGTTCCTCCTTTCTCCAGATACTGCCTGTGGCTCCAACCGGAGGGCATCGGTCCGTCGAGCCGACGGGTTTTGCGTTTGCACCGGCTCGGGCTAGAGGTGACCAGCGATAATGTGAACTCAGTATCAACACTGAAGCATTAATTAACTTACTGAACTTGTTCTGCAGACGGAGATGCCCCTGGGGCTTTACTTCTCCCTCAATTAACTCAATTCCGTGTTTGTTGCTAAAGTAGACAGCAAACCCAGACCAAGGTTCCCAAGGAGAAGGACGGGCAGCCGGCAGCTCCCGTGGCACGCACCGCCGGCCGGGAGCTTCTCACCAGCGGGGAGGACGGCGATGCCGAGTTTGCAGCCTTCAGCCACCCAGTTCCCGCCGTCCGACCCGGCAGCTGCGCTCTTTGCACGGGCTGCAGCCCGAGGTGCAGCACGTGGCTGCGGATCCACACGGTCACGTTATCTCTGCGGTCCCCCGCTGGCAGTTACAAGCTTGAGACTAGACACTTAGCTAACATTTTCCAGCCACTTAGCCAGATTTGTGCCTAGAGCAACAGGCACAATAGAATTTATTACTCAAGCAAGAGATTTTCATGTTTGAAACATGACTAATTTCCTCCCTTTCTTGGATGAGGTTAGGAAACACCTAACCTAAGGAAGAGTTACACATTTTACTGGGAAGGGGCAAACCTACGCTGTATTACAGCACGCAGCAGCGACGGGAAACGGCTACGCAGCCGTACACGAACACATGAGCTCCTGTCACAGTGTGGCTCTGCCAAAATGCAATCAGACGTTCAGTACACTCAGGTAACTGAAATCACTTGTAAACTCACTTTATAATAAAGGCATATCCTACTATTTCTGTCCTAGCTCCGTTACAGAGCAGAAGCAACGGTGTGCAGTCAAACACTGGGTATGGGTAATGGTCTTAAAGGACTGCTCTTTGCCATGAACTTCACGTTGCCCTAACAGTTTACTGTATTTCAGCATGAAATATTATGAGAAATACAGAAATAAGAAAAAAGCCTAATCCGTAGTACAGGGTTCATAAACGGAGTCCTTTGTGGTTTAAAGCCAGTTCTCAGAGCTGGTGAATGGCGGAGAGCAGTTCCCGCACTGCCTGGCAGCTCCCGTCCCGCTCGCGGGGTCCGGCCGCCGGGCTTCCCCTTGCCAGGCATCGCCGCTCGTCCCCACCACAGCTCGGTCAGCTGGGACCCCCAACGGCTCCCGCGTCGCCGAAGAGCCGGGACTGGAGCTTATAAAAGGCTGAAGGCTTTAAGGCACCGAGTGGGAAGAAGTAAGAGAGGAGCCGTATCGAAGAAAAAAGGGACTGGGTTAATAAGGAGGGTAGCACGGAGAGAGACGAAGCGTAACACAAGAAGCCTGGTGAAGAAAGACACCAGGGCAACACGATGTGAGATTTGAAGAGGTGATGAGAAGAGCCGTGCAACTTTTCAGTATATAATATATTTATACAGCACGTGTAACTTCTTTTAGGCATGCTAAGGACTTGGGGGGAACAAACTGCGCGCTCTCATACATTTTTCTGACCAATGCCGGGCAGTGACTTAGGTTTCTGTTAATTGCTCAGGAGTGTAATTAAAGTGTCACTGTCCTCCCCAGCCACATAAAAGAGAAGACATTCCATCAGTTAACTTGGGGTAATGCAGCAGTATCTGGTAACAACTGCAAAATTGGCATCCTGAAACAGGCTCTACCCATGCCTTTCCCCAAGACTATGGTGGAAAAGCATAGAATCATAGAATCATTAAGGTTGGAAGAGACCTCTAAGATCATCGAGTCCAACTGTCAACCCAACACCACCATGCCCACTAAACCATAGAATCATAGAATCATAGAATCATTAAGGTTGGAAGAGACCTCCAAGATCATCGAGTCCAACCGTCAACCCAACACCACCATGCCCACTAAACCATGTCCCTAAGCGCCTCATCTACCCGTCTTTTAAATACTTCCAGGGATGGTGACTCAACCACTTCCCTGGGCAGCCTGGTCCAATGTTTAACCACTCTTTCAGTAAAGACATTTTTCCTCACGTCCAATCTAAACCTCCCCTGGCGCAACTTGAGGCCGTTTCCTCTCGTCCTTTCACCAGTTACTTGGGAGAAGAGACCGACCCCCACCTCGCTACAGCCTCCTTTCAGGTAGTTGTAGAGAGCGACGAGGTCTCCCCTCAGCCTCCTTTTCTCCAGGCTAAACAACCCCAGTTCCCTCAGCCGCTCCTCATCAGACTTGTTCTCCAGACCCCTCACCAGCCTCGTTGCCCTTCTCTGGACACCTCCATGTCCTTCTTGTAGTGAGGGGCCCAAAACGGAACACAGTATTCGAGGTGCGGCCTCCCCAGTGCCGAGTACAGGGGCACGATCACTTCCCTAGAAGCAAGAAAAAGTGAAGCGCTTCCAGGGGACTTTTTGCCAGAAAAACTCCCGTACAAAAAATGATGAAAAGCAGGCGAACAGGACCGGGAAAGCAGCTGCCATGTGGTGATCTTGTGCTGTTTTCATAGAGATTTGAGTAACTTTTGCAGCAATACACTGAACAGAATCGTTCTCTCTGCAATTCGTAGGTCTCAACCTTTTCTCCATTTGGGGATTACTAGGGTTACACTAGTAACCTTTGTTACTAGTGTACTAAACCTCCCCGTGCCAGGGGAGGTTTAGATTGGACGTGAGGAAAAATGTCTTTACTGAAAGAGTGGTTAAACATTGGACCAGGCTGCCCAGGGAAGTGGTGGAGTCCCCATCCCTGGAAGTATTTAAAAGACGGGTAGATGAGGCGCTTAGGGACATGGTTTAGTGGGCATGGTGGTGTTGGGTTGACGGTTGGACTCGATGATCTTGGAGGTCTCTTCCAACCTTAATGATTCTATGATTCTATGCTTTTCCACCATAGTCTTGGGGAAAGGATCCTGTCCTCTTCTGGAGAATCCCTGTTAAAATAGACAAAACAATCCATCTGTGTAATAGTCATCAGTTAACTTAGTCCAGTGAAGGCCTTGCTTACAGGAAAACATTGCAACTTATTTTGAAAAAATACCTATTAATTCATTGAGGGGCAATCATTATCTGAAGTGAGAATTTTAGATATCTTTTTTCAACTAAATAGTCAAGGCCTGTAGCCTAGCCCAAGAGCAAAAGTTAAAATACTTGGTAATGATAATAACCCCCCCCCCATTTTAAGATTTAATTAAAAGCGGTAAAGTTAAGGTAGTTATTTATAATTTTTAATCTTCTTTAAATAATAATTTAGAGACAGATGAGTAGGTAAAACGATAAGTCATTAGGGAACATGAACTATACGTGATTAGTAATAATTCCCTGGAAGTGTAAATTTTAAATTGTAACAGCTTTTAATTTAAGTAATTGATTTAATTTCTGATGTCAAAGTTGCTAATAAGCTACGCCTCAACCTGTAAAGCACTATGAGAACCGAGTATTTTCCTGCTGCAAATGTTCTACAGATGGATTGTTAGCAGCAAAACCACCTTCCCTGCAGATGCACACGGTGAGGCGTGTGTACCCGCATCGCAGGAAAACGCATCCGAGGCGATTCCATGCTTAAACTTACTCTTGTTCTTGTTACTACCATTGGGCCGCAAGTACCTTGCAATGACTTAACATGGCACGTAGCCCATTCCAGTAGCTCCGGCTTTCGTAACACAGCGTGAGCACAATGGGTCGGAGTTGCCCATGCTCTTAACGAGCTGCCAACCTGACGCGGCACATAGCAACACGTTCTTACGCAGGCAGTTATTGCAGGGAGCTGAACTAAGACAAGAGAAAGAGCAGGTCTGCAAGGGCCCCCAAAAGTTCAGGAGTCCTCAAATAATCAGTCATTTGGACTACTTGTGTCAATACCCAACCCTGACATTAACTACTTCTGACCTCTTTTGAACCCCAACGCATTCACTTCCACATTTTGGGATGACGGATGGAAAAAAAGTTTTCAGAAGTGGTTTCTGCGGACTACATTCAGTTCCAGACTTCCCTGACTGCCTTCCAGCATCTACACCGCAGGCCGTTTTTGATCGCACAGATGCAGACAGTTGACACGGTTCTCCTTCCTCTCCATTGCTGATAAGCACAACCACCCAGTGGAAAGTAGCAGAAGAGAAGAGATCTGGCTATCAGCATCAGCAGCCTGCGGTGTTTCCAAAACATGAAAACTAGGACAACCGGATCCTTCTGAAGTAGTGGTTGAGTGATAAGAGCTGAGCTGCAGCAACGCTTAACACCTCTGCACTACCTCAGTATGCATTCCAGTGCGTGCCAAGCCAGTGGTGGTGTCAGTGAGCAGCACTTTTGATGCTTATTCTCGTGCAGCAGAGCCAGGACAGCAAGAGCAGCTGAAGTTTTAAGGGTTGGAGTCTCAGTAGAAGTCCAATTTATATCTTTAGCCCAAATCATCATGCCTACATGTTTAATCTTTTCCTCACTGGTACCTTATCATTTTTATTAGGAACCACCAAGATACCTTAAAGTAAGATTCAAAGTAAGATTTCAAGTAAGATGAGATTCAACAAGGCCAAGTGCCAGGTCCTGCACTTCGGCCACAACAACCCCATGCAGCGCTACAGGCTTGGAGAAGAGTGGCTGGAAAGCTGCCTGGCGGAAAAGGACCTGGGGGTGTTGGTCGACAGCCGGCTGAACATGAGCCGGCAGTGTGCCCAGGCGGCCAAGAAGGCCAACGGCATCCTGGCCTGTACCAGAAATAGTGTGGCCAGCAGGAGCAGGGAAGCGATGGTGCCCCTGTACTCGGCACTGGTGAGGCCGCCCCTCGAATCCTGTGTTCCGTTTTGGGCCCCTCACTCCAAGAAGGACGTCGAGGTGCTGGAGCGTGTCCAGAGAAGGGCAACGAGGCTGGTGAGGGGTCTGGAGAACAAGTCTTATGAGGAGCGGCTGAGGGAGCTGGGGTTGTTTAGCCTGGAGAAAAGGAGGCTGAGGGGAGACCTCATTGCTCTCTACAACTACCTGAAAGGAGGTTGTAGCGAGGTGGGTGTCTCTTCTCCCAAGTAACAAGCGATAGGACAAGAGGAAATGGCCTCAAGTTGCGCCAGGGGAGGTTTAGATTGGATGTGAGGAAAAATTTCTTCACCGAAAGGGTTGTCAAGCATTGGACCAGGCTGCCCAGGGAAGTGGTGGAGTCACCATCCCCGGCGGTATTTACAAGGCGTGTAGACGTGGCGCTTACGGACATGGTTTAGTGGTGGCCTTGGCAGTGTTGGGTTAACGGTTGGATTTGCTGATCCTAAAGGTCTTTTCCAATGTAAACAATTCTATGATAACATCTGGTAGAATTTTCAGTTGTCTGGGGAATTAACTCTGCACTTTTGTATCTGGTCTGGATAGATATTCACCTGAGATGCAAAAATGAGCTGGTTGACCTTCTCGCTGCAAATACCACTACTTGAATCCGGCATGTCATCTGCCTTGTAAAATATTATTGTAACAACTTGTTTCAAAGAAACAGCTTAAAACAATTTCTAAAATGCAGAAATTCCATTTATTATATTGAGAATATCAGTCGCAAGGAGTCTTGCAATGCATTCTCTTCACTCTAAGTACAATACAGTACACTGTTCTCCACAATAAGTTACATAAAGGCAAATTTTATATACATATAAAAAGGATCAGTGCCCGGAACTATTTGCACAGCGTATCTGCTATTCAGAAATCAACCACTTAAATCTTTAATTGCCTTCAGAATTCTTGAAGCAAACTGAATTCATAAACAGATCTTAATTACCTGGTTTGAGAAGGGTTTTCAACTGATTTGGAAATTCAGTGGAGACCATGCAAACGGTTTAACCACCGAATTAGCATTCTCAGCATTCATTCTATAAACAAATGTATTAAAAATGAGGCATGCCATATGGTAGCATAAGACAACATGAAGAAAAATGACCTGCCTGCATTTAAACTGTTTATGCATCCCAAAATACCCGAAAGGGAAGTAGCAAAGTAGTAGCGCCATTGTACAAGGCACTAATGAGACCACAGCATAATTCTGCTTATGCATGCTCAAAAAACCAAAATTAAAAAACCCAAAGGAAAAAAAAAACCCAAACCCCTAAAACCCCGTCAACCTGAAAAAGTGAAGAATAAGGCTACTAGGATAATCAGTGGAATGGAGAGCATCGTATGAAGAAAGACCGTAACAGCACTTGCTTTTTTCAGTCGGTGAAACAGCTAAGAGTATATGACTGCCTTCCGAAAACACGTAAGGAAAATGCCAGAAAAAGAAAGCAAAAGGACAATATTGGCATAATAGCAAATGGGCCTCGAATAAATTTATATGGGAGGGAAAAGATGGTCCCTCAACTTAAAGGAGGAGATGTACAGGCAGGGCCTTTGAATAAGGCGGAGCGGGGCCAAAAATCTTTAAACCACCGAGTTTAAGAGCACAGCTCAGGTTATAGGAGGGATTCTGTGGTGTGGCGTCTACTGTGGGAAAAGACCAGACCCAGGAACACCCAACTGGAACGTTCCCAACTGGTCTGATCCATCACCGAGAGAAGGTGGTGGTGTCTCTTTTGCAGTGCGAAATTACATTATACGCGCCAATTCCATATTCCACTTAAAAAGATTTTCATTTCCCCCTCTTCCACGTGAATCATTCTATGTTCAGCCACGCGAATGTCCGTTCGTACAGCAAATGCGGCACCAAGCCCCTGCTGTGAAATCAGCAACCTGAACAGCTGGCGTACCAGCCAGCGCGTCCCGTACACCTTTCGCGGCCAGGTTCTTTTTCACACCTTTCTCTTGTTTCTACAGTGGAGCGTAAGTATAGTATCCTTCTAAAGGCACAGTGCAGTGAGCCATACGGGCTGAAAATACTCAAGACAACACAAAAGATTATTTAATTTAATTCTTAAAATAATGCACATATAAGAATTGAAATGTACCATGTGGAAAAGTGTTGAGTTGTACATTCTACTGGATTTTTCCAATCGATACTGAAGACGCTTTCCTTGAACTACATACACTTTCCAATTTATTTGAGGTGCTTGAACTCGCAAGATATGTAGGTAACAGCATATCAGTCAAAGAATTACTCGGAAAACAAATACAAGAACCAAAAACCCCCTAAACTCTTCTTCACTGAAAAAGAGCGGCACTGCATTTTTAAGCTGAATTAAGGCTGTAAAATGATGCTGGTTCATTGTGAAATTGAAGTCATCAAATGTCACGGGGGTGACACTTAACCCACTGCTTCGCTGTTAGTCCTGTAAGCCTGCTTACGGAGGTGAGTCTCGATCTCCTCCCTGAAGACCAGCATCCCAAGGTGCGAGTGAGAGGCCTCGTTCATGGCTTTGGACTGGATACACATGCGATACTGCTCTGGAGTGAGTTCGTCTGCACAATGTTTCTCGTGCCAGAGGTGAAAGAGACCGGGGACCGGCGTCCTGATCACAATAAGGTCACCGTGCAAGTACTTTCTGTAAAGGTGAACATCCTCACCGCCCCAGCCTTTCACTTCCAAGTCAAAACCCCCTATAAAAACAACATCAGAAAACGTTATTTTGGCACACAGGCTACACGTGAGGCAACACTCCTTGTCTAACGTATTACCAAATCCAGGACGACATACCAGAAAGTCTGGAGCAATTAACTTTAACTTCTCCATGCCAAAGCATGCCAAATCGAGGGAGAGGAGCTTCAAGCGTATCACATCCTTTGCAGTGGAAACTGCCCAGGACACAGATCGTGCACTGCTGGCTTCAGAAAGTCTCTTAGAACAGTGTCTCCCAATCGCATTATGCATGACGTCCCAATGTGACAGCTGCAGAAAACTGTAGGCAAACCTCACTGGCTATGCTTTTGGGTTATTTTTAGCAATCATAATGGATTTCGGCAGCTGGAAAGTGAAGCAGTCACGCACCAAATGAAAAGCCCTCTCTAAAAATGCCAGCAATTGCTCCACAGGTCACAACTCAAAAAGCTGGATTAAGGAAAGGAACCCGTTCCACCATTTTACGTTCTCTTGCCTTTCCAGGACCGTAGTGAAAGTCGACCCCGACTCACGCACAATTTCAAAACTCTACAATTACGAAGTCTTCGTTTAGCATATACTGTACACATGGCAATACGACTGCTGTTAGGAATCAGCCTGCATCCAAGCCACTGTACAGCACGTAGGGCTGTATCATTGCACCTTCTGGCAGACTATCTTCAAGACGGTCTTCCAAAAGCAAGTACTCCAAGCTGCTCTCAGTTTTAACAGCGTGCCACAAGGGGGTACCCAAGCATATTTCTAAAGCCTCGAACAACCATATTCAGCTACGCAAGGATATTTAAAAGAAAGAATTTGAATGCTTCTTGTCTACGTTAGTGGTTTACTTGAGGGATGTGTTTCTTAAACTTGATTAATTTGCTTCAGAAAGTCACAAAGCACAACAAAAGAAAGATTTTTAGAAGCTCTAGAGTGAAGCGTTGTTACCAAAAACTATTGTGACTTTTAACAAACACTGATTGGATGGGACATCGAAATCTAGAGAAACTAATTTATCTCATTGATCAAACTTGTCAAGCAAGCCTGACTGCTGGGCTCGGGAAAATAATAAAAGAAATAAGGGCATTACTTTCCCGTTGTTAGATAAGAAGAGAGAATCAATTTTTAAACACAATGTTTGGTTTTCTTTTTTTTTTTTTTTACACTTTCATATTTCCAACAGTCAGAAAGTCTGTCCGATATTGACAAGTCATCCCAAAGCCAAAATCCCGCCAGAAACCAGAATCCTTCTTGTGCACCTGCAATTGTAAAACAATACAATTTTGAAATGCAAAATACATCGAAGGAGGTACGCTGCACTTGGTTTTGTAGAAAGCTAAGCTCTTCC
>NW_008825610.1:1688374-1720186 GCF_000699105.1 Pygoscelis adeliae
CACGTAACACTTGAAGTATTTCTGCGCCATGCACAGATGCGGGCTTCCTAATTACCTGCTCTTCACTCCACCCTTTGCCGTCCGATTCCAAATACTTAATCGCATTGAGGTTTCCACATCTACCTTTCTGCCACACCACCTCTATTTTCTATATATCTGCTCAGACCAAGCAGTAAATTTTTGGTAGTCTATTGCCATATCATCTGTTCCCGATACTCCAATTCCCACCCGGTTTTCTAAGGCCACATTCGTCTCTTCTTGTTCTGATACGACAAGAAAAGTAAGGTTTGCGATCGAAGGCAGCAACCACAAAGTTGTTGGATTCACAAAAGTAAACAGCAGAGTCGTCAGGCAGGAGCCCACTCCTCTCTCAGCTGTGACTACCTAAGGCCATATGCAAAAGCCTCCCTCCTACTTTCGGTAGGACCCTTGCAAACAACGTAGGGGGTGAGGGTTATTATGTTTTTCTTTTCTTTTAGTAAGGCTGCATTGCACTCTCTTTCCTCTCCTCCAAACCTGTCTACCTCCGAAGTCCCAGCTGCGAACCCCAATTTCATTTACGCAGTCTCTTGAAAGAGAGTCAGCCTGGACGCTGACCGCGGCCATTCCATCTTCAGGCAACTGAGACCCAGAAATACGGTCCTTCCTTCTTTCTGCTGAGCCCCAAATGATCCTTAAGCCTACTCTCTTGAATGTCTGTGGGGTTTATTTATTATGTTGACTACAAGCTTCCCTAGAAGCAGTGTTTCTCATTCCAAAAGGAAGATGAAATTAGCGGTGTAACAGCCCATGGCTCTGGCAGATGTTGGATGGCAAAGGTCAAGAACCAAACTGCACAGAGCACAGCTGTCCACAGCACGGAAGAAGCGACCGACGGAACATCTTAGCCCAACTCGCGTTACACGGCACGCTTCCCGCAGCTACCATTTGGTAGTTAGCGGAGAGAGGCGATACTGAGGGAAGCTTATCAAGCACCGTTCA
This sequence comes from Pygoscelis adeliae, assembly GCF_000699105.1. Taxonomy (NCBI): domain Eukaryota; kingdom Metazoa; phylum Chordata; class Aves; order Sphenisciformes; family Spheniscidae; genus Pygoscelis; species Pygoscelis adeliae. Next base: position 1,689,356 of record NW_008825610.1, read on the forward strand.
CAGGTTTGGTTTTTTTTTTTTCCTTTCACCACTTCTTTGTTCACTGGCTCATTAAGACGGAAGTTGCTGCCACGTTATGCCGCTATCCTCCTAAAATACTGGCTTTCCAAGCCAGAATTAAGCAACAGATCAGGACTACCAACTTCATTTGATTAATAGCACTTTTTTTTTTTCTAAATCTAGGTAGAACTCCAAGTTTATCTAGGAATGAGTTTTGTACTGTTTGATAAGCTTTTCTTCCAGGTGCTTTGCCCATAATGGAGAAAAGTGTTTAGATACGCGCTGCCAAAGGTCATAAGATACCCCAAACAGACTATTAAGTTACACTTAATTTTGTTTTAATACAAAGCACAACTACTTCTATCCAGAATAAATCACGCTGCTTACCAATTGTTGCTCCACAGGGGGTGGTATATCTTGGTTGGCATAGACAATAGCAGGATTATAAAGGCTGAATACCACAGGATAAAAAACCTTTTTCCCTGGAAGTCAAAAGGTAATTGTTACTAACTGCGGGCATCCTTTCCGAAGGCAAGAGAAAACTAGAAATACTCTCTTTATGTGAAATACTAGCTATGAGCCATCTAGCGAAAACAAATAAATATAAGGTCTAACTGCTAGGATTTCCCATTTAGGTGGCCCATAACATCTAGTCAGGCAGAGCCCACAGGATTAAAAAAAAATAAAAGAATATGTACGCACATTTATATATACTCTATAGGTATACATTTATAGATAGTTACACATACTTATATACATAACATACTATATAGTAATTTTTTTTATATATCTCTCTCTCTCTCTCTCTCACAATTTCACATTAGATGGCAGTGAAAAATCCCTGCAATAACGGTATGCAGTAAAGCTAAAAAAATAACCAAGCCCAAGTAACACCTTGCATAGCTTGAGTTGTACGAGCGTGCCTCTTTCCACAAGCATTTAAAAGTGTGTACATCCAGGATGCCCCGCAAGGGCATTAAGCATCACGAGTATCCTGATTGTGCCGCGACACCAGTTCTAGGCCTGTTACAGAAGCCAGGTCAGTATTTTTCAAGGATCCCTGGCGTTGCCAGTGGTGCAAAGGTATCGACGACAGCTCACGAGAATACTCAGCACCCTGATTTGGGCATGAACTCTGAAGGTGTGAGAAGCCTTTTCAGATCTGACTTGAAGCAAAGGTGACAAACTGTCAGTATGAATTGTCGAGCAGTCTCTCAAACTCCCGTCTTTGCGAAAGCTCACAAGACGCTCCTCTCCAAAGTTTTTCCAATTATTTATACAACTCGTTTCACGAAGTGCAGAGACAGACAGAAATGAAAGAAAAAGTAACAAACAGAATCCAAACATCTGGCTTATAGCAGACTTTCTCGCCTGTTTATTGTGTGAAGAAAAAGTATCTATTCATTCCAAATTGACATTTGGAGAAAATGGTTTCTGGCTGCAACAGATCTGGAATAAGAGTAAGCATTAAAAAATAAAACAAACCCCAAACAAATGTTTGACAGGAGAAGGTCTTAACTAGCACGCTTGTTAACTCAAGAAAGCTTTATCCTTCTTGGCAGAAGCTTGCAGAACAAGCAAGCTTCATGCAAACTTGAGAAAAATGGTCAGAAAATTTCAGAGCTTGGGATGTAAATGTGGAACGTTAGCTCAGTCTCTATAAGGAGCACATTGTGCAGCTTGACTGAAAACGACTCGTGTGAGATGTGTCTTGGCCATACAAGCGTGAGAAGACATAAGCCAAACTTGTTAGAGATTTCAGTATAACAAAAATCATCTTCCACCGTTAAGTGCTGCGCTGAGTTTTGTTATACAGATTCACATGCGGTCTAACTGTTAAAGCAATTAAACCACCCAGCTTTCTTTTAGACAGCCGAATCTTGCGAAAACGTGAAAATTGTACTTACTGTACAAAAAAGACAACGTGGTCTTAAAACAAGCTACGCTAAGGCAGAAGTTATTTCTCAGTCTAAATACTACTGTCTTTTGTGCACAGGGTATTTTTCGTTTTCCTAGGTGCATGGTATTGAATAAGCTCCACCATTCCAGTCCGTTTTCTGTACGCTCAACACAGGTCAGTTTAAGCCAAACAAGATGACAAAGACTCCGTTACAGCAACCGTAAAGGACCGTACCAGGCTCAGCATTTAAGCGACAACTGTTGAGGAACTCGGCTGTGAAATAAACATCAACGTCACAGAAGAACATCAGGACCTCGCCCTTTTCCCAGGCTCTGGCACCCATGTCGAGTCCCCGGCCTCGGTTAAATTCCTCATTCAGAGAGACGAGCGTGTAATTGTGGAAGTTAGTTTCTCTAGAAGAAAAACAGAGCCAAACCCAAAATAAATCCGTGTGGGGGGCGGAAGGGACCATTTATACTTTTTCAGCATTTTACAGTAATTTCATTCCGGAAGTTTTTAAAAAAACAGTTATATCATCAGGAGGAGAAAAAAATATCCGTTCCACTTATTTGTCTATTTTAAGCGTCAGAGTTTAGACACGGTAAAAAGATGGACCAGAGTCTTACTTCACAACTTCACTTTGCATTTAATCATTCAGACAGGCTTAAAAGGCCTTTTGGCAACTGACGTGAATTAAAGCGTTCTCTGAAATGACAATGCCGTCTAAAATCTGTCCCCACAAACTACGAAGGCCCGACTAACAGAGCACTAGCGCTGTCTTCGCTACGTCAGAGAGGAGGGCAAACGGAAAGACGGGAGTCCCGGCACCACCAAACTCATGAGGCAGAAGGCCATCTGCCTGGTGATGCCACCATAACCCCGACAGCTTGCTTCTCCTCGCCGTTTCACACCAGTAGCACACATGCCACTACTCATCGCAGAAGAGGGAAGGAGCAGCAAAGGGAGATTGGAAATACACCCGGGGGGGAATATCTTCAAGCAAAGTTAAGTGTCTACTTCGGAGACGCTTCAGAGGCCAATGCTTGCAGAGAACAGAGCGGAGATACTCAACAGTAGCACCACTAAGAAGATGAAGAACCAGATAAATGCCCATTGAGTTCGCAGCACTGAATCCGACTCAGCGCTGTGAGAAGAGGAGGACGTCTCACAGGGAGCAGAGAGGCCTCCGAAACAGAGGCCGCCAGCACTCGGCAAGCTAGATGCCAGGGAGGCTCTGTGGGAGGAAGGCAGCAGCACTCCTCCCTTCCTAGAAGATGTCTGCGCACGCCAGGCCAACTGGCAGTCGCGTTTTAAGCCAGCGACACAATAACCCGTGCCTAACACACTTCATCGAGCAGAGCCTTGGCCTGCGTTGCGAGACGGGGATACCTGGGAGCCCAGCTCATTCTCGGCTAACAAGGGCAACCGGCTCCCGGCTTGGGGGCGAGCGCGAGAGCCCACCAGAGAAGGAGCCCCTTAGCTGCAGGCTTACGGACGCTATCACCTGTCCCATCCCTCTGGAACAAAAAAAAACAAAACAAAAAAAAAAGGCAACATTTGGGAATTTCAAATCCATACTACTGTAACGCTACTTGCTGAGACAGCCACGATGAAACGGTGTTTAAAGTTGTTTTACAGCAGAGGGTAAGTATGGGCCCAATTACCTAGTACCTGGAAGATACGAGGGCAAAGCTTAACTTCTCACACTCAGCAGCACACCAGCCAACTTTGACTACATTTCTCTTCCTTATTACTAAATAAAATTGATTCGCCAGTGAAAGACCTATCGAAATGTACCTCCCAGTTCCAAAGAACTTCAATTCTGATCAATCTGTTAGCACGACTGAATATTCACTGCAGAACTCACCCCTATTGTTTCTTGGACTGTCAAATAGAAACCTCAAAGCCACTGCTGCTAGTCTTTTTTGGCCTATAACCTGATTTTTAGCAGCCTTCAGGAGACTTTTGCAACTTCAGCTGTAAAATGCCAACCAAAAAAATAGTGTTCTGTAAATAAAGCTTATTTTTCCTATTAAGCTGTAATGGACTACAAAATTATTCTTTTTATTATTTCATCCTTTTAAAAAACCATTTTAAATGCCAATCAATATAGTTTGTATTGACTGACATTGGATCGACACACTTACCTAGCTACGGATTCCAGGATGCTTTTTACTTCTGATAGCCCATCTTGTCCAAAATACACCACTGTGAGGTGAACACGCTTATCCTGATGAATACACACATCCCTATAAGCACAAAGACAAGCTGATATGAATAATTACTTGCAACACAACAGAAGCTTCAGGTACTTAAAAGCTATTGCATTTAAAAGTATTAGCAGATTTAAGTAGTCTGGTCAGACTTCAACTGGCTTCTAAAGAAAACAAGGAAAGATGTTTTCCCTCTTCCTTCCCCATCTTTCCCATCTGAATCAGAAGGTTCCAATACTGTGTGTCTCATTCCAACACCTGATTTTATAAACAGGAGCTCCAAAACTGTTGTAGAAACAGAAATGATGTTCAAGATCATCTGTGTCCAGGTTCACAGTGGCCTTGGCATTCGGTCTAAAAGGGGTTTTGGTGCAGTTTGAGAATCTCTTAAATCCTTTTAGAAGGAAAATTTTCTCCATACAATAGGTTCAACTGCAAACATCCCAGGGCAGCTGCACACAATGTTGGAATCATTAGTTCTGTCGCAAATCCACCAGAACAGAAATGCATTTTGAAAACAAAACAAAATACTGAAAATCAGCAACATAGCTCACTGCATAATCTCATGCACCTACCTAAAGTTTTGCATAAATTGTGCAAATGCCTCAGTTCTTCCAGCAAGAGGAACAATAATGTTAATGATTGATCTAGAAATATCGACCGTTTCGCTCTTCACTTTCATGAGGGGTCCAAAAGGTCGGAACAAGGTGACATGCCTGTATTCCATGCCATCCATCTTCTTATAAAACAGCTCATACTGTGTCCCCTTATCTCTTTCTGTACGATAGTAACCTGAAGAATAAGTCACACAAGTGATTTGTAAAGTCAAAGATCCCAGCAATTGTATTTCAGAAACACTGTTTTTCCTGAGAACTATAAAGAAGTGAAAAATAAAGCTTAGGGGGGAAAGCTTCCAGGGTTTTCCTAAAAACAAACAAAAGAATAATCCACAAACCACCAATTATCGCAATCACCCTCCTGCCTTCTTAGACCAGATCTGAAAAACAATCTCAACCAACCTCCAGCTTCCCCAGCTTCTTAGATAGGTTTTATGGTCCTACATCAACTTCTCAGGTAGAATTAGAGCTGGGTCTGCCCCACAAAAAGGGAATTCAACTGTTTGCGATGGAAAAGGATGGCTGAAATCTAATATTGCCTGTTCTTAAGCCCTTCAGTAAGGATCTTCCCCTGAGCTAGTCCACAGTAAAAGCTGAGATCATCTGGCCAGCCATCAACACAACACAAGCTGTGGGCAGAACAAATGACCCAGTAACTCGCTTGACAAAGCCTGTAAAATCTGAAATGTGATATCTACAAAGGAAAAATATCCATGCGATAAATGCTGGAATGCTTTAAAACCATCTTCACCGCTGACCTAACTACAGTGCTTTCTATCCCACAGATAAGCATAGTGGCATTTTACTGTAGCTATGGTCCTCTAAGGACGTAAGCAGAAGTTTTCTACGTAGCTGTAACACTGAGAAAACAATACCAGTTCTCTACAAACAGGGCTACCTATTTAGAGACATTTTACTACTCTCTTCCTTACTAGGGAAATCTATCCCGTTCAGAACAAATACTTAGGTTAGCCGATTGCTTTCATTTAAGGACCATCAAGGAAGCAACTCAAGCCAACAGCCTCTCTAATTTTACACCACAAAGGAAAAGACCAAGACTCATCTGTGGCTTTGACCGAACTGAGCTCTGCATTGGTAATCCTGTATCTATACTAACCTGAGGGTATGAAATGACGACAGGAAAAATCCTCCAACAGAACTGCCCTACGTTCACCCCATCTCCGCCCTCCTCTCTCCCCCACAAGGAAAAGCTGTTATTATGGAGAAGAAACATAAGCTACGCTATGAACCGAACAACTTTCAGTTGAGCTGGCCACACAGACCATTGGGAACGTCATGAAGAGGTGCAGATGCCCAAGCGCGGTGGGCACACCTGCCTTTACACCGTGCAACCGGCGCATTTCCATTCGCCCGGCAGGCCTGAACCGCCTCTTCTCCTGCAAGCCAGCCTCCAGAGCAGCTGAAATCCTCTCCCGGCCTCCCACCCCGAAAGGAGGTGGCAGGGCACGGGGACAGACGAACTGTTCCGGTGATACAAAGGGTTGTCTCTTGTGCTCAGTATTGATACTGTCCTTTTTGTTGTCATTGCCTTTTTTGCAACTGAAACCAAGAGGGGTCAAGGTATGTGAAGGGAGCAGCCCTCAAACCTTAGAGCAGCTTGGTTTTGTTTGTCTATCTCAGGAACTAGAAAGAAGTGATCTTACAGCTTTGCTTCTCTCCCGGCTCCTCCATGTTCCCCTTCCTCCCCTTACTTTCTCATTCAATACAAGCAGCAAAGGAATGCGTACACCACCTTGCCCCAGCTCTTCTCCTCTATCTCCCAGGTTCCCTTACAAAGAGTCCTTTCCCTAAATCTACCTAACTCCCTCCACCGCTCCTCTGCTGCGGCCTCCCTCCCCAAACCAAATCCAGTTTCATTCACCGATGTTCCCTCCTTCTGCCCCTGCCCTGTTTCTGCCCAACAGCCTCTCTTTTACAGCAAGCTCCCTATTCCCCTCCAATATTCAGCTCTGTAACGCGTTCTTTCTTGCCGGCGAGCGTGTGCACTGGCAGACCCGACGGGAAACGTGGATGACCGCCACGCCGGGTCTGTGGGAGACAGGGTGCAGCAGAACGAGCTGGTGCCATCGCGCTGGGAGTTAATGGTGACCGAGTCTAACCTTTCAACTCAAATGCTTTTTACCCTTTGAACAAAGTTTTGCAATGCACTCACTTAAGAGACAGAAATCCACATTTCTTCCTTTGTGAACGCAGAGCTGCATAAAATGTGCACCACATCTTAATGCTCAGGAAAAGCATGAGAGTTTCAAATCAGTATTAATTACAAGTACTGAAGAGGGTGTTTCAAACAATGAAAGTCCACAGTGTTGACTTGTCAGAAGCAGAACAACGTCGTAAATCCCTCTCAACCCTTTTCCGCTCCGACCCTTCGTGCTGCGTAGTCCAGCGCTGTAGCTTGAGAACAGCTTCTTGGTTATCGGAGCAGCTGACTGCGCACCGCGGTGTTTGCACACCACGCTCTCATGCAATACGCAGCAAGTACTTTGTACCAGTACTCCTGCATAAATTAACATTCAGTATCGTATATTATAGTCCTTTCTCTAGCATCCAATAGCCGTTTACAGATGAAAATGCCATTTACAAGGCGAGTGAAGTTTTTAAAAAGCATGTCAAAATCGCCAATAGCTTATCTTTAATCACAGGGTAAGCTTAGATGTCAGTCTACAACAGGAGGCTGTGGTACAGAATAAAAATTTCTACATTAAAGTAACCTTAAAGAAGTGCTGCTGTAACTTCATAAAGACCTTAATATGCAAGTCCGAATTTGAGCAGTGCCTTGTCAATATTCAATTGCTGGAACGTAAGATTCTAAACTTTTGAATCTCAACATCCTACCGGCACCACACGTCTTTTAAACAGTAACTATGCCCTCCTCGAGTTATTCTCCTTGCTATGAGCTAACCTCCGTAGGTAATCTACTAATTTGAATACTTTTATGGGATTAAAGCTTCTACACACAGAAGCCAGAATTGAGAACAGCCAGAAAAAGAACCCACATCTGTTTTACTTCTTAGTGTATTCAGGTTTTTAACACTTGGGATTGACTCATGTAATAAAAGCTGCTATCTCACCTTCCAACTAGCATACGCTGGCTGCCAGCCAAAATAGAGCTCTGTAACCAAAGGGGTAAAAAGCAGCAGAAATAATTTAACAGCTGTTGTTCCTGCTCCGCGAAGCTTTACTCCCTTTGCAGAAGTTCTGTTTCTCATCAAACGAATTAAATCTTAGGAATACTGGGGATCAATTACTATCAAAGCCAAAAAGCTGTTCTTCCATCGCACCGAATACTATTACTTGTTTTACAACTACCAAGAAAGCTACCAAGAAAGCGTTTGGTCTATGGAATTTAAGACATATGTCCTATTTTTTTTTTGTGTGTGTGTATTAAAATTCTCCGTTGAAGTTCCCAGGACACCGGCCAGTTTCTGGTCTTATGCAGGACATACCGAAGGGGGTGTCTGCATGACAAACAGCCCACGCTGTTCTACGGATGGCAAGGACTCTGGAAGAGTTTTGACTTTGAGCTTGCAGCATTGGAATAAACACTTTTTACATGCCAAGGACGTATTTCGGGTGGCGAGCCTTCCGTTGAGATTCAGACCTAAAGATAGTTTCTGGACTTTGCCCAGTTCCAGCTGGAAACACAGAAGCAAGAGCAGTGCACCCAAACAGCGGCGCTCAAATTCTGGTAGACATTCAACAACAAGACCTTTATTAGAGATTAACTAATTGCTAATTAGCTTCCGAAAATATGCTAATGCCTCTGTTTCCCAAAGGTTAATTTTAAATGTCTATCCAATGGAAAAGCTTTTAATCTCTTGATAAAATAAACTCGCTACACTGATAAATGTAACCCAAATAAACCAGTTACACCGACAGTAAAGTACAGATATCCATGAAGGCTCCTCACTGAGTTTTGCATCGCTATTCAAGACTTAATGTCACGGGCTTCTGAAGTAAGGGGATGGACAGAGGTAATACTATCATGCTCTTCCCATCTTACTTATCCTCTCTTTCTCAATACTATCAAACACTGATCTCAACGAAATCTATTTTTAATCCAGGACTATCTTAGAATGCCCAATTCAGCAACTGCATTCGTTGTCTGTAGTCCTACACGCCTGCCTTTGTGAAAATATGCAATATTGCAATTTTTCTTCTCTCTAGGGATACCCTTCACCCAAGGGGGATAGCATACTCCTATTTTTCATACGCTTAGATCTAACGGAAATATTAAGAAAAACAACTTCAAAGTGTTTCACAAACAGTAACTGCAGAACAAGACCTTTTTTAAGGTCAGGTTTTTGTTCTGTTAATATTAGAATTCTGGAAGTTTCATTTTGGGTTGCAGCAAAGCGAAAAAGGTACCTGTGCACCAAACAGAGCCCTGCAGAGCTGGGAAACTTCCCCGTTTTCTCTTCATCAGCAGAGAAAGTCAACTGAGCCTTGTGAAAAATAATTTGGAGCTTTCAGAAAGTATCTTTATAGTTGCAATGCGTTCTTGCAAATATCTTTTTTTTTTTTACTTGATGTTATTACTCGAAGCCTGCCAAAAGCCACGACGTGGCTGCGGCAGCTCTGCCTAATCACAGCTCCGAAACACATTTGATCATTACTTTGTTTTGCAATGCTAAAGGAAAAAAAAAAAAAAGGAACATCAGTTTGGATAACACCTCAACAGGTTGCTCCCTATCATGGATACAGCTTCCTTGCACCACTGGCAGAAGGCAGAGTATCTTCACGCAGAGACCACAGAGGCTGAGCATGCAGCAAGAAAGCTGCACGAACAGTTAAATCAAGGGCACAAGGCAAAAAAACCCCAGAGTAGCAAGAAGAAAGTTACCATCCATCAGCACGTATTTTGAAGTTTTTTGGCCCACACGGTATTAAGAGTAATAAAAATCAGTTGATTCAGACTACCGTGTATTATTGAGTAATTAAGCGTACTTTTCCAGAAAAGTTTATTTAGGAAATTTCTCTATTTTATAAATAGACAAGGCAGATTGAGTTTAAATTCATGTCATCAGTCTTTGTTGTCACAAGTGACTCCAATACAGGTAAACCCTAAAATACAGTATGAAAAAAAATTCTCGATCCTTTTATAAATCAGGACAGTGATATTCTACTGAGTGGGCAAAGACAATGTAAATGCTGGGGAAGAACTTCAGACATTCAATGGTGATGAAGAGATACCATTAGGTCCAGCTGTCTATACGATAAAAGATTCTGAACTTATTTAAACAGCCACCAAATTCTCTACGGATTTACTAATACAACTTAAAGTACATACCACAAAAGATTACACGGCTCAAGGGCTAGTCTAGTATCTCACAAGTCTAGGAAAAAAGCTGAAATAACTCCCAGAACCAAACATTGACCTACGTGAAAAGTTAGCTTATTGAGGTAGGAAGCTAGAACACTTCTAGAATGAAAATGCCCATTTCTAGTTTAGCTTATACTTGTGGCAGAGTTTTGTGGGTCGGTTTTTGTAGACAGAGATGCGTTAGTTTTGAGAAAAAATCCCTGCAAGTCAGAACAAGCAAAATCAGTTTATCTGTATTAAGCATAATGTATGATGGCTATGTATTAACTAACGCAGTATCAGTTTTCTCTTTCGCCCCCCGCCCCAAAGTAATCCACGGACCAAGTTTCTCAGCCTCTTGTTTCAAATTGCATAAAACTCTAGTCTTCGTCCTAAACCCCAAAATCATCTTTAGCAACTGAAGAGGATACAGAACTGAAGTGACAAGCTATTTAACTCCAGCCGACTTTAACGAACTGTTTCTCTAAATGAGCAATGCTAAGCCGGCAACAATTCAGTTGGGCTCTTTGGACAGTTAGAGGAACCGTGGTGGCTTCAGTGGATACACCAAGTCTGCTATGGAACTTGAGCCCAGCAGTTTATGATAGCTTAAGGGAGCAGTATTTTCTAAATGGAAAGACATCAGCTTTCCAACTGCACTTCCATCGAACGAGGATGTACAAACCGACAAGCGGGGTAGCGCGCTAGAGCCCGGTCACAGGGCTGCAGGGACCGCTACCGCCTGGTTCCATTTCTCACCTCTAAGTTTTGGAACAAGGGGAAAAAAAAAAAGGTGTTAATATTCAGAAGCAGCTTTTTTTGCTGGCCCAGTGTCTACATTAGCCAGTAGTATTCTCACATACACAAACACAGAATACCCACACAACCCACAACTTCTGTCTGAAACAAGACACTGATACGTATCGCTATGGCTAGTTGGTAACACCCATATGAGCTACAGCATAAAAATACTTTCTTTTAAGTGCTGCATATTTTTTCTACAGTTCTGTAACCTATGCTTGAAGAAACTGCCTTCACAACAAAAGGAAACTCGTTCAACTTCCAAAAGCAATTATCAATGTACCGGTGTGAAGAGAGGCAGAGGTTCTAAGGTACAGTTCTAAGGTCCTACATATCTCCTGCTTTCTTGGAGGTCTGCAGTACACTAAGAAAAATGAACAACTATTTCAGTACTGGTTAAGAAAGAAATCCAGCAGAGTATAAGCAGTATCTCGAACAGTAAAGGAAAAGCAGCTGCACGCTTAATATGAAAAGAAAACAATTAAAAGACTGCAAGAATGACTACTTCCAGACAAAATAATATGGTTTTAAGTGAAAAACGTGCTGAGAGCCTAACACTGCGCTGGCTGTTATACTGAGACAGTTGAATAGATTCTATGCCCTGCCCCCCCTTCTGGAATGAAGAAGAGTACTTGCATTAAACTTTAAACACAGTAGCTGTTAAAAGCAGAGACTTTTTGCGCTACAGACCAATTACATCATCTTAGACTGAAAGAACCGATTATTTCAAGGCCAACGGTACCTTTCTCCAGCATGTGTTTGCTTAATAATGCAGACATCAGTGCTGCTGAGATCCAGAATCTCTTTTACAGTAATGCTCTTATAACATGGTCCAACTTTTGGGTTTTTTTTATGGCAGCATGAACTGTATTTAATACTGTAAATACAAAAAAGAGGTACTAGGGCAGTTTTTGATAATACTTATCTCCATCAGCATTACACCGTACCTTGAAAGCCATCTTTTACAGGAATTATCACTAACGCACTTTTAAGGGCGTCACTAAATGTTGAAAGCGTAACTGCTATTTTCGTTTTTATGGTAACGTGTTCATAATTAAATTTACAAGCACTGAAAGAGAACTGAGTGGAGAACAAGAGAACAGTTTAAGGTTGTGCAGCTATGCGAACCGCCTAACTAGCATACCATGAAGGGTCTATCTATTCAGGACACCAAGTTCTTCAGCTGACACGACCAGAGCACGTTAGCCCACCAACGCTCTCCCTCCAAGATGAGTATGCCAGCTCTACGGGAGTCAAAAGCCTGAATAGCGACTAAAAGCAGCACAGAGATGAGTGAAGAAAAAAAACCCTGTAGCTTCATACTGAATAGCTTAACTACGCTGGAACAAGAGAGATGAATCGATTTCTCCCTCCCACTGCCACCAGTTTCACTGGAAGGCTTTCAGTTATTTAGTACCATGAGCAGTTGTGTCACACTGACTTCAGCTAAAATCAGTTACGAATGCCTCCGTGTTTTCAGCAGTTACAACTTCCCCTGTACACTTCTTGTGGTGAGCCCTTCTTCCGAAATGGACTTCTTGCTCCCTACACAAAACACAGCATAATGAAGCAGTAATATCCTCATCATTAGAAATAAAGGTTCTTAACTGTGCAATTACTGTTCAAGACTATATTCAAGTAGGTAAACCCCCTAAAAATACAAACAGCATTAAACGCCTGTCGGGACATTCCGTTAACTGGCTGGAAAGCATGTAATAAACATACCTTCTATGAAATCATTTTCACCATACAGCTGCCTCTCTCCTACTCCATCATCTTCATCTTGTCCATCTTCTTCATCTGGATTATTGATAACTTCTAGGCCAGCCTCAATAACTTCCACCAACTCGTCTCGTTTATCCTTTCTAACAGGTTTCTCTTCGGGATGCCGAGTGAGCCCCATCTCCAACTGGAATACTTTCATGGACGTAAAGCTTTCAAAAGGAACGACGCCATATTCACTAGCCAGTTTGGCCCCCACGCTCACCTCAGCTTTGTCAATCTGGGAATGAAGAAACTCTAGGAGATCATTGGATGCTTGTTCTTTGGTGCCCTGGTAGTTCATGCCATTGACCTTGGGGCTCTTTTTTTCCTGTAGGGATTTCAATTTATCACTCATTTCCTGAAGCTCTTGCTTTAACTGGGCAATCTGACGTTTCAGACTGGTAGCTCGGTTTTGATAATGCTCTTCTTGTTCCTGCAAGAGAGCTTGATAGTATTCTTTACCCATATTTTCGCCTACGACACCAGGTAGAGATCCATTACCATCTGTTTGGGGAGCACACTCGAGCAAATACATGAGCAAGACTAAACTGAACAGTAAAGCAAGGCCCACTAACAGCCAACGAGTCCTGGCTTGAATTACTAAGCCTCTTCTGGGCATTCTCATATTATTTCTGTTTCCAATCCAGAAAGATGACTTATCTGCTCGTGCCCTCCAGGGAACATCACCCCAGAGTTCAAATCTTAGAAAGAGAGAGAAAGCATGACCGTAAGAGTTAGGACAAGTTTTGATAAAGTAGCTGATGAGCAGTTTTCAACCTTTGCCTTAATCAGGTGTCATTGCAGAGACATAAATCTGAAGTTCCTATGTCATCCATAACCATCAACTGTAAGTTTGGTTGACGCCATACAATTTGTTCAGGATTTCCTACCCCAGACAAAAAACCCTGCAGAGGGAGAGGAAGGTGGAAGACACCACCAAGGAGTCATATTTCCATTTCCTAATTCAACCCTAGTTGGAGGGTTTTAGCCTATTTGAAGTTCAGTGAGGAAAGTCTGCAAAAGACATTTTATAAGCCTTGAATCGACAGCAATTTCTTTCCCCCCACGATGTGTAAGTGTGAGCAGTCTACGGTTTAGTAACAGCAATTTTCATAGGCTAGTCTGGCTTTTCCTCTGGCACTTGAGTATTTTATTCCACTTCCCCCTCCTTTCCTCGGAATCTGCGGTTTGAGTCAGCAAAATGAAGACAGAACCTAAAATTAAAAGAAAGGTGCATATTAGAACTACAAAGCAGCCAGTCATTTGGAAAACACGTGAACAAAGTTCTAACACACGGATGCAAAGGATCGCTGGGGGAAGGGGTGGGAAGAGGAGAAAGAGAAAACAACATTTCTTTCCATTGTTACCCATCAGTGATTCCCTTTGACATAGGGTCTGGAAAATAGCAATGTGGACAGTCTAATGAAATACATTTTTTCACATAGCTAGCTAAAGCAGTAAGGGTTCTTCTAGTCTCATCAAGTTTTATTTGTTTTAACTCCCCCATTCCTTCTTGGGTTTTTTTTTTTGTTTTGTTTTCCTCTGTGGGAGGGGAAAAAACCACCAACAAAACCCATGCCTTTCCTACTCCTCTAAACTAAAAAAAATGCCAAGAACTATTTTGAAGCAGCAGCAGCTTGCATTTCCATTTGCTTTTACTTTAAGTAAATATCTTTTAGGGAACAATTATTCACTCATGAATAAAGTATTGCAGATTTAAATATCAAAGTTCACAGACACAGCGTTTCAGGATAGGCCAAATTCTGCAGAAATTCAAATTCAAACCCTAATTCCTGATTGATGAAAGGGAGCCTCAGACTATTCATTCACTAACGTTTCCACCCTTTGACTTGGGTGGGCCAGCATGAAGAGGTGTTGACCGTTTCCACGGGTCACCCGCTTACACGGCTGACCAAACCGGCTCAGAGGAAAAGACCAGGGAAAAAAAAAACCCACAGTTAGGCAAGAGGGGATACCAAAAATCCTACTCAGCAACAATAGTCAGCAAAACGGTTTATCAGTCCCTTCAATGACAGCATAAAGAGCTAAGTAGTACGCTCAAGGCACATTAATCTACTTTCTAACATCAATAAAATACTTTTGTTTACAACTTGCTTGTAGAAAATAAGTGAAGCTCATTAAAATTTATCCAGGGATCTATTAGCTCTACATCCGTTTTGACTGTGTTGTGTAACTATTGTTCGGGGGAAGTTTTGGGACTTGAGTAACTTCAGTTTATTTTCAGTACGCTTACAAGAGTAGAAAAAGATCGCCCACTCCAATACTCCTTATATATGGGTCGGACAGATCATTTTCTAACACCGCCAGCAGCCACACACACCCCGTCTTCCTCTGTCCTTGCAAATAAGTCACCGTGCCACAATGCACTCCACGTGTTCACAACAACCACCTTGCAATGCTTCTCCCCAGTTGCGTCCTTGCCACATTTCTCCCTTCCCATTCAGCTTTCAGCATCGGGATATTGCTTTAGTGAGAACCAAGTACCACGTATCGGCGGTATCATCATATTCAGCATCCTCATTTGCAAGAAAGCTCCAGTAACAAGGCCTGAAAGGTTAAGTAGTTTCTCCATACCGCCAACACCAATGCCTGCGATAGCTGATCCTAAGTTTGCACGCGTGTCATGCACGCTAAGTTTTCCAAGAGCTGCACACCTTGGAGCTGTCGAGCTGAAGTCTACAGGACTGCTTGAAGCAGTTATTAGTGTTTCTAGCGCTGAAGTCCCTGCCTATGACCCTGTTCGCGAATAAATTAGATCCATTATGTACAAATTCTTAATACAGCAGCTTAAAGACAATAGTTAACTGAAACTGAAGCCTTCTGAACTCTTGTAAAGCTGCTGGACACTTTGGTACAAGATAAGCAGAGGACATCCTTTTAAGTCCAAATAAGACAGAAGTTAGTCACTCCTCACTGCACAAACACATTATATAAATGCAAGTTAAATGCCTATAAAGAGTGATCAACACCAGATGTATCCTCAGACTATTGACCAGGGTCCAGATGTGGTGAATCAAGGGAGACAGAAGAAAAAACAATCTACAGGATAAAACCAGTTCACAGAAATGATGTAGTATCATCCCAAGCTTTCTTCAGTACAAAGTTGCCTATATGTTTTTTCACATTTCTTCCCGAATTCTTGTTCTGTGAGACCGCAAGAGGTGAAGCCACGATCAATAACAAAGAACCATATGTTCCTTTAAACCTAGATAAATGCTAGACTGTACTAAAGCCACTCCATGCAGAAGCTGGCACGTCTTCGACCAGTCAAGGCATACCGAAGAATGATCAAACTACCCGACTTGCATAAAATATTGACAAATCCAGTCCCACCTATTTTTCACTGCACAGCCTTGTTACTGCTGTCAAGAACAGCAGCATCTTTGCATCGCTGTAGACACAAACACAGCTGCCGTACCACTACAGAAATCTGCTCTTCATGTTATGAAGAGATGCTTTCGGTACTGGGGACAGGGCGGGAAACAAGGCTGAGTCTTACAGCTCAGCGGGACACGAAGAAGAGAGCTTTGTGTTTTTCCTTTACCTTTCTCCTCACTTTTACAGGCCAATTAAAGAAAATGAAAGCGTGTACTAGAAAGCAGGAGCTAATATTTACAGTTAAGACTGTCTTAAGAGATTCTTTGGCACAGTTTGGTAACGGGCAGTGCAGGCAGCTGCAAACCACGGCCAGACGTGGTTCATCACTGAGCCTCTAACTTAAAGCCACCTCCTACCACCATGGGCTTTAAACAACCAGTAACTCTTGTTAAGCGATAAATAGACACCCCTGAAGCTGGGACATTAGCCTAGCAGGCCTTTATTCAATTCTTACCCTACCAATAAATTGCCCTGCCTTCAACTCTGATGAGTCACTAAGTTTCTTTAGGTCTCATTCATGTCTCAGAAGCAAGTGACAACAGGTTTCCTGATGCGGTGTCAAGAGGACACAACGTACGGGGAGATTAAGATTCCCTCAGACAATGGCAGGGGGCAATGAAAGAACAACTCTGCTCTTAATAACTTTAACTGTGGCCAAACGTACATCATTGCGGTAAGCATGGATTAAGAAAGTCAGCACGCCTCCACAGGGACTCGCCGCCTGCATTGCATCACCAACGCGAGAACAAAAGATTATGAATAACTGCAGATTTCTGAGCCTTCCTACCGGCACTTTACCTGTTCACACTAGAGGGCTGTTTTGTGGAGCGCTGCCTTAAGGGGTGCTTAGGCAAGAGAAACAATAGGCCCTTTCTGAAGCAATGGAAACTCCACGTGGTGGGCTGTAGAGAGCTCCCTGGTTCTTTTCCTTCTAGGCTCTAATTATTCTCTCATTAGTTGAAACCCTTTTCTAGTGAGCTAGTGACAATCTTATTAACAAGACAGCCTTTTCGCACAGAGATAGGCCTTGCCTATTTATCTTTGACACTTTTCGTGTGACACCATAAAGAACGGGCGTTTTTCCCACTACAGCTTCCCTGCGGCCCTTAAAGGCAAGGAATGCTTGTGCAATGTTATTTTAAACAATATTAAAATTTTAAATTGCGCATGGAGAGCTGAAGGCGTAAGTTAGTTTGCTAAAGCAGTGGGGACTGAGCCAATTTGGACATCTCTTCCCCCCTCCCAGTATTACTTCTGCTGAGAAGAGTCATCATAAAGGAGTCAGACACAGATTTCATCTTGCGTCCTGCAAGGAGTGAGCAAAGCCAGTAAGAATCTCAATTCTCATCCCATCAGAAGAGACGGGTTTACGAGCCCTCTGTTTCACTATCCTCTCTTTTCAGAAAAGCACTAGTTTTGCACATTTACAACCCAAATTTGATATGAATTAGGTCTGGCACAGCACTATTTTAGGAATTCTAGTAACTACTCCCAGGCTGTAGAAGATGATTACAAGAGAAAGCAGGCTGCGAAACCCCAGAATTCGCAAAAGCACACGGGATCCCAAGAATCACAATAGGAAAATGAATTCAGTGTCACAGGGTACATTCTGAAGTTTATAAAAAGGAACAACAAGATTACCTGGAAATAAGTAATCATGCAGAAGTCCCTGGGATCGGCATTTCAGTGTTTAAAGATTAAGTTCAAAATCTTTAAATTGCACATGCTGATGATATTTCACTTTATTTCAATTCTTCAAAACAAGCCTATTTGCAATACTCCCTACGATCTCCAAAGAACGAGACATCTGAGGCTTATACAATGCTTATAAGTTTTCCAGAAGCAACTGGTTGTTATTCTTTCTGCATTTCCAGGGCCTTATGTATATTCAACTATGGAAACGTTTCTGTTCCTTACAAAAGAGCTCATTGATTCTCTAAGCACAAGGGAATAGACCAGCATGCTAATTGAAAATGCTTTTAAACGCGTTTTTATTGTATTAGCATTCTGTTTTGGTTCCTTGTTGCAAAGGATGAGTATGTCTTTCTAAAGAGGGGAAACATTCACACTTAAAGCAGTGACCTAATTCAGCATGCACTTGGCTTCATGCCAGACTGTACGGACATTCCTCATTTTAGCATGTTCTACTTTAGACATGTCCTTTTCGTTCAGCATGCCCTAGATGGTCATAGTTTAGCTGCTTAGGAAAATCCAGCTGATTTTCATAGCTATTTTATTGTTCATAATTTCACCCAGATGCCACAGACATTCACCATCTTAAACCCCCTCCACACACACATACTTCTCTCCTTGGCAAGTTATACAATGAAAACATAAGGTCCAACACGATCCCTTGAACGTTCCTTCTTATTCTGAAGAAGAGTGTCACTGAACACAGACTTGCTTGGGAACGTTAGAGAAACAGGGCGTACGCAGTTATTTCCTCCCTTGCTGAAACCAACACAAAGCACGTTGGCCGTCTTTGCTGTAGCGGACAATCGTTGCACAAACCCTAGAGTGAGAAAGCTCAGACCATACCTTACGTACGCAGAAACACATCATCTCTGCTTAGGACAGTCTGCTGCCCCCGACGTTCAGGGCTTCATCACAGAGTTCTAGTCAAACGAGTACCAAAGTCAGATTTTTCAGCTGTTGGTTGATAGAAAGGGAAAAGCAAAGAAGAGAAAAAATGTCCAAGAGAAGAGTTAGGGGCCATAGTTCTCACTTTCCACAGAAAACTGATCTTTAGTCTAGTATCCCACCCTCACTGGACTGGCTGTAAATAACACGGTTTTATCACAATTCCACCATCTGATTTGCTTTCAGCTACAGCTCTGCCTGCCAAGCACACACGCGTGCGCACACGCATGCGCTGCTGGACGGGAGAGAAGTTGAAGGCCACTATCAATTTATGGAAAGAAGATCTACATTCAAGAAAACCAGCAGGAAAGTGAAAATAGTCACAAAATATTTTAGACCTTACCAGTTTAAGAATAAATCCTGAAGAATTTGAAAGCTGTGCTTATACACATTGCAACCACTGCCCACGGCAAATCAATCGCATCAGGCACAAGCAGCAGCTTATTTTCAACTTTGTGAAAGTTTAGAGCATAATACACTGCTCCAATTCATCACAACATGCAAGTCGAGTTTGTAAGCAGAGAACTTCAGCCTTGCTACTCACTGACAGTCACTCTATCTGACTGACACCAAAGTGAATTTGTCTTCCAGCTACCTCTTACGTTTTTCATCAAAATTTCCTCCTGTCCTCCGCTGTACCTTCCCAGCGTTCCCATCGTATGGCATACTACCTTGGCATGCTCACGGGGGCAACGCTGTACAGGACCAAACCTGTAAGAGCACACACCAGCACTCTTCAACAGGACAGAGCAGTTTCTGCAGAAAGTTATTTTTCCAGGCACTGCGGATCTAAACCAGAAGTCCAAGAGTTTAAGAAAAACCAAACCGAGACAGCTGCCTTGGGAGACTAGGTGACAGAATCAGCTGTCCATCAGATCTAACTCAACCCCAAAATCTGTGATCCTTAATTCTTATGAGCTCATCGGCTCCGCTTGGTTGATAAACCTGAAAAACGGTTGCATTCGGCTCGTGTCCATGAGTCACGCGGCAGGGTCCAAGCAGCATCAGATCCCCAGCCGTCGGTGTTACTGCAGCCAGCCTCACCTGGCTGCTCATCAGCTAACAACCCAGGATAACGTCGAGCCATCAATTTAGCACCGCTCCTATTCACTCACGGGTTTGGGGGGTTTTGTCTCCCTCTTTCTTTGTTATAAACTCCCACTGGTAAACACTGCCAAAGCCAGTCCCGCGGAGGGGCGGGCGGACGACGATGACTGCGCACTGATCACTGAGCATCCTACTTCATTTTTAATTAATGACATGGAAAAAACCTCACCACACAGTCAACAAAAGAACTACTGTATACATTACGAACAGCCTGTGATGAATTGTAACATGCTCGAGCATATCCGCAATAGGTAACTTCAGACATTTGTTTAGTTCCTAAATGGGAAGGAAAAAAATTCATGCCTTTGGCACAAGGATCATAGTAGTACTTACAGTACACCAGGAATGAGTAGTTCAGGCATGGGAACCTGTAGGAAAAAGTTACTTCAGTGCTGGGTGATAACAGTCACAGGACTTATTACTCAGAAAATAATACCCCCTATGCAAATGGCTTATTTTACGAAAGCAACATCATGTTTTTGGCAGCAGAACTGCTGTGCTCCAAAATAAAATTAAGACTAGCCCTCCACAAGTTTCCCCTGTCACATTAGAGACCCCAGTACACGGGGCAGATATATGGGGTTTACCACCTCCCTTGTTTCATGCAATAGATCAACTCAGTCTCAACACTAGAGAGGGACTTTATTGATAAGAAATTCTGCCTTTTCCCAAGATCTGATCCTGTTTATTAATTGCATCTCTTCAGGAGATGCAACTGAAGCAGCACACTTTATACTAATCTTCTTTAAGAAGAATAGAAGAAAAGAGTAGGGTCTCATTTTAATAGTGGAGTTCAATCATCGTAAGATCGAGTCTACCTAGGCTTAGCCTATGAAGAACAATCAAGCAGGTCTTGCTCTTTACAGCCTTCCCCAAACCCTCTCTTGCAATTTCTCCCTCAGTGTCAACGAGTTCACTGGCGTGTGCTTTTACGATAGCAACACAGACCATCAGGGCTGTGCGAAGGACCCATCCTGCCCCTGCACCACATACCCTCTTCCTCACCCCGCATACATGACCAAAAGATAAATCAGCACGCCAAGCCGACTGATAGGAAATATATATCATGGGTTTTACCGCCTCCATCCTCAGAGAAAGCAAGCAGAAGGTGATATCCAACAACCTGGGACCGGTGGTATTTTTGCCACAACAGTCCCTGGAAAAAAGCAGTCATGATGTCATCCTCAAACGAAGGAAACGTTAACTGTACTGAAACGGTTTAAATGCAATTCTTACATAATCTACTGTGAAATAACAAGGAAAAAAATGGCTTTTTGCTAAAGCAGTTTTATCTCCCATAAGTTAGAGAAGCAAGCAAGCTATCAGATGTGCCGGCATTTGTTGTTCCTCCACAAAACCAAATCCATTACACAGTTAAGTGGACAAATGAAAGAACAATGTTATTCACATTATTTACTTTATACCTAATCCAAAGTAAGCAATGACCTTATGAATAGGAGCCCTGCTTCGGCTTCAGTGAAGCCGGAGCAAACCCGTTTGTCTGGAAACTGCTGAATTGAACTTGGAACTTGAAACCCAACCAGCTACACCTTAACCACGCTGGTCAGCATTATCCCATTTCAGATAAGGCCAGGAAATAAAAGTCAACTCATAGTCGCTGTACTGTTTTTATGGAGAGACATTATCTGCTTGGCAAGAAAGAAGCTGGGTAAAATGTCCTAGGTAAGACTAGCTGAAGGAGTTTTGCTTGTTCGCTTGCTTGTTTTAAAATTATTAGTGAATAGCTCTCCTGCAAGACTCACTACCTTCAGCTTCCGTAAGATAAGTAACTCTTCTATTTTACCCACCTTTTACCTGTAGTTTATACTATTTAGCTTGTGGGTTTTTGCGTTGCTGTAGGCACTATTCCTCTTTTTAAATCTGGCAAAAAAACCACAAACTCCAAACGTAGAGAAGCAAGTCTTCTTCCCCTTATTGTACGGGAATTAAAGCAACAGCTTTATATTCGTATTACACGACTACACTTATGTCCTATTGGTTGCTTAAGTTCAACCTAGAAATGGGAACAAAAAGCTACCTTAGTACAATTATCAGAGAAGCACTTTCTCCTGGTGTTCCTAACATCTCGTAAGCAATGTCATTTTTTACATGAGCACTAGGCCAGAATCTGACCTACTTTTACCACGTGCTTTGCAATACCCTTATTAACATCACACTCTCTGTGAGAGACTGCCTAAATTACACGGGCAACTGTAACGTGGCAGCGAGGCGCGTGCCCGGTCCAGGGCACGCCACCCGAGCGACCTTACCCAACCGACGGCGGTGCTCAGGTCTGTTCACCGAAGGCTGGCAGAACCTCGAAACAGCGCATGTAACGCTGCGCACTCGGTCAAGGGCAAAAGGCCAGCTGCGTTACTGTGGAGGATAGCTCAAGCAAAACTAAATCACAGTTCTTACAGCAACTTCAGCTTATCTTCAAGGATGCATAGTAGTCTCTATTAGAGTACGTGCGGCGAAGTCTTTATTCTCCTTGCAGTATGATAGAGCGACAGCTGCAGCAAGAAGCAGAAATAAAACTTATGATGCCCAGTAGTCTTCAAAAAGATAATGCTGTAGGAGGTTTGGGGTTTTTTTGCACAGGAAAACAGTGTTTTGGAAGGACAGAGAAAACAGTTACACTTAAAGTGCATCACCTTACAGTGAACGAGGAAAGGTAAAATACTCTTTAGACACCCTAAGTATCTAAACATCTTAAAAGGCCCCAGCTAAATACTTCCCCCATACAAGATAAACACGCCCCAGCAAATGCAATAGAACAGTAAAAGGTAACTAGTGATCCTAGCTCGGGTGCACAGCATTTGCACAGCATACTTAACATTTTCACTGATGCCATTTTCTATTCATTAAAAAACCCAAGCACTGAGAATGGCTAAAATTGTCCATTGTGGGCACGGTAGCAGGCAAAACCGAAGAGCTGAGAATGATGTGGCTTTCTTGGAATTGCTTCACCCAAGTACCACATCTAACTGTGTTTGCAGAGTCAAGTCGTCTTCTGTTCTCCCACATCTCTCTAATTATCACCTACTTCTCTATGTAGGGAGATGGAGACAGCGTAGTTACTGTACCCTGAGCACAGTAAATATGTATGTCAATATATGTAAACTCTCGCGCTACTTTTAAAGGAGAGTCGTCATCCAAGTTCATACACAGAGCCAGCAGCAGATTTCCCACTGTGGGAGGTAAGGAGAGAGGTCATGCACCCGGTTTCCTTACACTTGTAAAGCAAATCTGAGAATGCTGCGGAGCAAACTAGATCCCCTTGGAGGCTTTCAAAGGTACCTAACAGGTGGTTATCACATACAGATTTCTCTTTTTGCCCTATAAAAAAAAGAGACGGAAAAGGACAGGAAAAACACCCTGGCTAAGAACTAACAGTTGCACAGCTGATTAGCCAGTATTTTAAAAAACAGTTGGAGACTTAATCCTGTAGCGGAGTTAGATTTTTTTTTTTCATTTTCTGTAATTTTCCTACGGTAAGAGCTATACTGTTTTCAGGGAGGTAAAAATCCAGGTTATGATGAAGCTGTAGCGGTTGAAGTGAAAATAGTGAGAAGTTCAATTCTCAAGTGCCCCCAACTTTCTTAAAAAGACTTCCAGACTTCTATTAACATCTGCCTTAAAAGCAGAAACGTATAAAGGCAACTGATTTAAGTGTCATAAAAAAAGTTTCATTGGACAACTGTGCACCAAGTACTACCAGCAACGTTTTCATTAAAGTTATGATTTATCGCCAAATTTTGTGGGGGGTACCCTGGACCAAGTAGTATTTGCATAAAAATCTCTTTGTTGCAAGTTTGAAGAGCAATAAAACTCCTGAAGTGACCACTGGAAGACATTTCCATGCATTTTGTCCAACTGGTAGTTTGGTTTGAGAGTTTTAAAATAGCTAAAACCAGTTTAAAATACAATTTGATACGGAAATCCTGAGAAAAGCGGTGCCTTGAAAATCAATCACCCTGAAGTTTTTCTTAAACGAACCGAATCAGCTAGCTTAAGTTCACACGTGGTATTCAAGACTGGGCTCACTTTGATATTCCTCAGTCCATGGATCTAAGATGGAAGGAGGTACACAACCTCCTTCCAAATACACAACAAATACTTTTAGAATGGCCAGAAATCAGCGTAGTAGTTTAGGTTCTGCTTTCAGCACAACAAATCAGCCATGAATATGTCACCAGAAGTGAAAGCTGGATGCCAAATGATTGAGAAACATCTGGTGTGCTCCAGAGGCACAGCTAGCTGCGCTTATGTCATCTGTAATTTTTCAATTTGACATTATAACTAAGCATTAACTTACTCTTAAAGGACTAGGAATACCAGGCTTCACTGAAAGCAGAGAAGCCAGCAGCGTGTCAGAACTATCTATCTTGATATTTGGGTTGTTTTGGGTTTGTTTTTTTTTTTTTAAAGTTGTCTTGCATTGAAGACGACACCGGTATGAAAAATAGAAACACCAAACACTCAACACTTCACATTACCCTGCTCCGCCTCTCTTTGTTTTGTTTTTGAAGTCCCCGAAGTCAGTCTTTGGACCACTTGGACCATCCTTCCTCCTCTTCAGAAAGAGATGATCGTGATTTGGAGAGGAGAGAAGCCAGGAGTTTCTGTAAACCTCTGTTGAGTTTTTGCAGGTTCCTTGTGCCATTCTTCCCTTGTGCTTATATTCCACAATTTTATTTTTTTTTTGCTAGTTTTGCTTCACAACAGGGAAATACAGATTGTTACCACAGACACTCGTTACCACAGACACTGTTGCAAGCTATTTATTCAAGACGCCGCATTTGACACATGAGCCTACTGGCAGCAACTTCTGCTACGCTATTTTAACACTGGTTTAAAATTTGGTTACTTTCTCCTCCTGCCCCTTCAGACAGCCGACTTAAATCCTTATCACGCTTCCACCTCTCCATCTAGCTAGGTAAAACTCTAATAGAAGCTCAGGACCTTACACAACTAAGGAGCAACTCTGAAGGCTTAAATGCGAAAAATTCGAAGTCACTGGATTATGTCTGAAATTTGAAAAAACCCCCAACAAACCAACTTAAGGAAACAGGGCTTAGTAACACGTAATAGCAGAATCTAATACAGCGTTTTGGATGTTAAAACGCAGTCCTGTTGCAAGCATGGCGTGCTGGGGCAGAGTTTGCCCTGTACAGACACCTTACCGGAGCACTGCTTCCAGACCGTGCTGGGAAGAGGCAGGCACACCAGACCCTGTCCAGCCTGCACCAACCGCGACCGATGCTCAATCTCCTATTTGCAAATCGTACGTCTCTTCTTCAGGAGGCTTCTATCCGTATCAGAAGCTCCCGGATCACAGGAAAGACGGACTAAACTATCACTCAGCAGTCTTAATTTCCACTCTACTAGAGCGCTAGGAAGACATGCAAGCCATCTGCTGCCCTCGGGGCTGCGAGTAGTATCAACAGTGCTGACAAGCGTCTTACCATTTTTGACACCGCTGCTTGGGGAAACCTTTAAGAGGCAGCAGAAGCGCTACCACAAGTCATCTGAAAGCTATCACCCAAAACACTCTTCCAGGACAGATTTTATTTCTTAGAAACTAATGACTTAGCGCTCCGTATCATTCCAGAGACCCTAAACTGTGTACAAGACTAGCATTTTGTATTTTCAGAGCGTGCTTCAAAACATGAGCTCGTTTACCTCATTTCCTCTGCTTTAATGCATGTCCACTGCTTTAACGCAGCGGTGTTCCCAGCGAGCTTCAGCTGCTTCCTGCGCATCGCTGCTCAACACCTGCCCTTGCGACAGCGAGAAAACCTCAACCCAGAAGCGTTGTTCAAGCATTATTTCTACTGTTTCTACAGAGAAGATGCACGTATGCTAACACCAGACACGCACGCTGGCGTAGCAGAGCATCTGCCTGGTTAGCGACCTTGCTACAATTAACTAGCACATGTTAAACGTCATAGGATATACCCACAAATCAAGCTTCCAGCATGTACAAACAGAATGATTTGCAGCACCTCTGTACAACAGCACCTCAGCCATCGGCTTTAAACTCGCACAGCTTCCTGCAACCAGACACCTGCAAGCCAGAAACTCTCCTTCCATGTCCTTCTCTTGCAACTGGCATCTGAAAAATTATTGGGGCCCTCTTCCTTACAAGATTATCTGGGACTAGTCACCTTGATTTCCAAATCCTCATGTGTTAGTACAAAACTAGCCTAGCTTCGTATACAACTTTTTGGAGAACTCAGGTGTCCTACAAATTCGGTCTTTTATGAAAGCGCTGATCTACCGGCTTGACAAAAAGCACGATCAACAGTGCAGACACATTAACCTCCTTCTGCGGTTGATGTTCATTTGTCAAAGTTAAATACGAGAAGCAGACATCTATATAGGGAAAAAAAAACAAGCTAGGCTGTTCAGCAGTTTTACTTAGAAATACAATACTTGCACGTATTCAGTATTTCCAAGTCTACCTTTAACTCCTAGCTGTTCTGCATTGTCTTATTTTACCTTTGAACACGCAAGAACCAGCCTCGAGTTATGTTCAGCTCCATGAGAGGACTGTTGCCGGTGACAGCCACAAAGTATGTGGCAGGACCCATCTCCAGAGGATTTGTTAGCCATGAAAGACTCTGACTTCTGTTCTACAACTGGAATATCCATTTCCTTTAACAGAAATTCCCTGCAGCATGCCAGAGAAGAGTAAAATTAGTTCCCTTAGTTTTTGGGAGAACAAGTGCCAAAAGCGTCTGCCCGCCCAACCCTCTCCCAGCGTCAGTCCAGCCATCCCTACGCCGCCGAGACGACGTTTTTTCTTTAGCCGCCTCTCGCGTACTTGCGCTCGGACTCCCACAGGTAAACGTTCTTACCCCTCTGTCTATTGAAGGGACGCATTAATTGACAACTCAGGTCATTTCTGGCCATAGTAGAGAAGCTGATGGGAAGACTTTTGACACCAGAAGGACACGTACGCTGGCCGTCGGGTGCTGATCCAGGCTTTCCAGACAGCTGCCCTAAGTGACATCCCTACCAGAAAGCCCAGTACCGCAAAGGAGATTAGTTCCTCTTCCACAAGCTGCCTCACCAGTGAAACAGCACCGTTTAGTACGGGGGAGGAAGAAAGGGCAAGTACGTGCGCGAGACAGACCTGCCCTTTACCACCCACCCACTCCACCAGTGAAAGACTTCTTTAATACGAAGGAGGAGGAAGGTGAAAGATAAACACGGGCAGACCTGCCCTTTCTGTCACCCACCAACAGCTGCCAACAACACGATGCGTTTGCCAACAAATGCACCTATTGAGGAGACGTGCTCACCCTCCGCTGCAGGCCGGGGACGCCGATGGGATCCAGACCGAGGGCTTCCCAGGACCACGGTAAGGGCTAAAGGAAGGGAGCAGACCCAAGAGCATAGTGCTGGAAGGCAACTGTACTGCAGGCAGACGCTAATGAGCAAACAGGCCAATCGCTCTACTTATTTCTGATTACAGTTGGAGATGATTAAGAATGGCAGGAAATGGTTAGATTAAAAAAAAAAAGTACGTGCGAGATTTCCTCACACGATAGCTTCCTCGCCTCAAGTCGTATTCGGAGGCTCTGAACTTGGCTTTGAAACCCTGACTCGCCATCGATGCTCTTTCCAACGCTCACATTTGCGCTCACAGCGCCTGCAATGGCTTGCCAGCATTACCAACTCGCCAGTAAGAGTTTGAGAGCGTTTGGTTTGTGAATGGGAAAAGCCTTCAAAAACAGGTAAGGTAAAGCAGAGGCGATTCCAAGATATTCTTACCACCACACTCCACTCTGAAATAATCGTGTTAACAAGTGTCTCCTGCCAGCCTTACCACACGCGGAAGGGCAGCAGCAAAGTGCCAGCACCGAAAGAGTACAAGCCTCTCACACGTATTTTAGTGTGCCGTATTTTCACGTGCAGCAGAATCTTCCAGGATTAGGAAAAAAGCTCATTTTCCTTTTCCCTTGAACCTCTGATCTTTAGTGACTACATATAGCTTGCAGTGATTATCTAGTTACTCTTACTTTAAAAAAAAAAAAGTTTCTCAGCTAGCAGTGACCATCAGAGTCACCAATTTAGATTAGGCAAACAACAAGGTATAAGACACCCAAGAACTATTAAGCTGTCTAACCCGCCTGTCTACATTTTTAGGTATACGCAAGATACCCACAGTCTTACTCTAAAAATTTTTTCAACAGGTTTAGATGAAAGCAGCAGCTAGATGCACCTAAAAAAGGCCTCAAGCAGTATCTTGTCCCACTCCTTTTGCGCCAGAAGACACTCAAGACAAGGAGGGCTGCAACTTGCAGAACTGTTCCTGCCTCAGAAATAGGGTTTTTTGGTTTTGTTTTGTTTTTTTTTTTCAGAAGAGCTTCACAAATAAGCAGTTAAGAGTATTAAAGTCATTGTACACTTTCAGATTTTTCTAATAAACTGAATAATATTAATGGATGTGCTGGGTTTTTCTAACCATCATTCAGAATGAAACTGTTCTGGCAGACAGTGAGCAGTGCCCTTCCACAAATTCTTCTTACAAGCTGTGGCTATAACTCAGAAGTAAAACTGTATTCCCATTCCCATAAAAAACCCTTATGAACATCTTGCGAGTTATGATCTCATTTTCCCATTTCCAGCACTAAGCTTGCAAGAACACAATTAGTTGCATAGATAAAGCACAGTATTTTTTTTTCTTTTTTACAAAAGCTGTTATGCTCCTGAAACATTTTCTTTCCCTTGTGCCCTTTGAGAACTCTCTTTTAAAGACAACTTTTGTTTTCAATGAAAGTCTTGTGCTTGAAATCCCTGCCTATTTGCTGTTTTATTTTTCCAGAAGCAAGATTATTACGGTCTCTTCCCATACTTTTATTCTGCAGGGCTGATCCTCTGAAGAGGGTAGAAGACAGATGAGCTAACTGAAAGCCAAGCACATTAGCAGTTCCAGTGCCACCCAAATCCTTATCCAAAGCCTGAGTTTATTCCCACCTCCGTGATTCCGCTTCAGCATTATTTAAAGAGGAAAATACTGCAAGTCACGAAGCTTGCTTCATAATGACAGACTGTTTCAGAGTCAAGAAAAATATTGTGCAATTTGTTTTCTGCGATAAAAAAGCCTGGCCTCGTATTTCTCACAGCCTCCCTCCCCCAGGTTTAGTTTTTCTCTCTTTTAAAAGCTCAGGTCATTCTGGTGATCCTTTTTAGAAAGAGGTCCACAGAGCACTTCTGGCAAGCGGGAAAGGAGCAGACTGTGGCGCAGGGGTAGAAATCGTTGTGCCAGATATGCTTGTGGGTTCTCTTGGCAACAGACCACAACCACTTATCATTTAACTATGCCCTCAGATGATGTTTCTCACTGACTTGGGAAGACCCATATCCCGGGGCTGGAACTTAAAAGCAAAGAATTTAAATTCAGGAATAACTTGGTGCAACTTCTACCGTGATGCAGCAGCCTTAATGATAGGTTTGGGGTTTTCCGTTTCTTTCGCCCCCCCCCTTCTTCCCCCTTTAAGCCTGAGGAAGACACTGAAACAGTCTCGTGGGATCAGGAAGGGAAAGAACTATTCACAGTCAACTGATCTTAATCACACTGAAGTTTTCATGGGTTTCCTCCAGGAACAGCCAAGCTAAACAATTTCTATTTGTGTCGTACAGTCCTGTCCTTCAAAATCGCTGTTCTTCCTTCCATGCTCAGCTTACCGATGGTTTCGGACAGCGGTGCTGTGGCAACACTCAGCGCGGCTCTCCCGATACTTACGATAAGGACTTCCCGGCGAGAGTCTCCCTTAAAAGCCTCAGGGCTAACTTGAGGCCCACGGCCTAACACCCCGTCCGCAAAACACATCTGCCTCCACTGACAGCTATGGGAATACTTCTGAGCCGCCGTCTTTGACAGTGCTTGGGGACCCACTACCTAGCTAATAAATAAAGGGACGCCAGAAGTTTCCTTCAAGCACACTGAAGCGGGATAGGAACTTTCAGCTAGTGCAAGCTGGAAAAGAAGAAACCGTCTTATTCACGGGCCCTGGCACCTCCAGTCTCCAAGACCAACTTAAAAAGAAAAAGAAAGAAGAATTTTTATTATTTGGCCTCAGCTTGAGGGATATTCAACTCTGTGTTCACAGCCTCACTCTTTTTTGCAGCTCTTTCGAGTCACCCATCAGAGCAATAGAACACGCTTAGTCCTTATCCATCATCTACAGGCTTAGCAGAAGAGAGCAGCGTCTCAACTTCCACCTGACAGAGGGACTTGAAGAGAAAAAAAAAACCACAAACAAGCAAACTACAAAACCACAGAATAAAGTAAATGTTAATGAAGCAGATCTGGACTGTACTTCACTGAAAACACACAGTATCAAGTCTATACTCGGCTTCAAAAACTGTCTTTTCCAAACTGCAACCCCCCTGTTTCTGCTTTAGTGTTCCTCCTATATACCAGTTAGTTTCAAGATTAACAGACTGGTAACAATGATACCATTTTATTTTTGACTTTCAGTATCAAAACGTTCCAACCTTCACCATTCACAAGAGCACAGAAATTACCGAGCAAGAACCCGGCTGACAAAAAGCAGGAGATGTAAACCAGAGTTCAACAAGTCTAAATATCCCACTGAAAATAATTAAGCGCCCTCTTATCGTCCCGTCCTCTACTCCGGAGGGGTTGGGACGCCGGTGGAAGGAATTGGGAGTTTCTAGCGGTTTTAAAACCCCATCCCCAGCCAGCCCATGCACCGAGGCAGGGCGACGGCGTTCCGACCTCCCAGCTCCGCGCTGCCACCAGCGCCGCCCGGCCGCGGGGAGAGGGGGGGAGACGGGCGACGAGCGGTGCCTTCTCCGGGGGCGTTACACCTCGCTGCACCTCCGACGCCGTCTCCGGACACGGGCACCTCCACAAACGCACTCGCCGGCATATTTACGGCTAGTTAAGATAATGGAAACGCAGCCGCGAGGAGGAAGAGAGATGGATTTTATTGTCGAGATAGCGCCGAGATAAAAAAACCCGATTAGGTTCGCAAGGCCCCCGCCACGAGGGCGATTAGCAGCAGCCTCGGTTAGAGCTCCCTTCTC